>NC_090884.1:4593407-4598407 GCF_036669925.1 Montipora capricornis | reverse complement strand
CTAACACTTCTGCCTCTGAGAATGAAACAGTGGAACCCGTCTTCGTCCAGATATCGTTTTCCATGGTGTGGGGAAGATTGTGCTACTTGACTTCCTTCTTCACTGATTCTTTATCACGTGACCTACTAGTAGAGGCCGAGAATGGTACTTGGGATTACCTGTCTACGGAGAAGATCAAGCTGATCAACAGACAGGAGATGTGTCACAACAGGTCCCGCTTCGGCCAAAAAGCTGTACTGAAGTTCTATATTTCATATAGCGCGCAGGGTTACGGACAAAACGATACCGATAATATTACAACCGAAGAAGCCTACAACCTTTTAGATAAGTATTGGAGGGATAACAGGATGGTGCTGTTGGATCAAATATTCGAGCGCAAAGTAAGTTTAACAAAAACTACTGAGATATTGGAAGTTAGAAATTTCGAGGCAATTAATGAAAGGCGTAACTGAAGAGAAAAGAGAAACACACACAGTGCATTTTTACCTTTCGACACACTCATCCGAAAAATTGTTTTTTTTTGCCCTGAGCGGGACTCGAACCCACGTCTCCCAGATTACTAGTCTGGCATGCTAAGCCACTACACCATCCAGACTACCACGCTGGTAACGCAGCAGATTAACCCTTTCAGCCCCATGGGGTTCCCCATTGACGAGTAAAATCGTCTGGCATTAGACAGAGTAAAATCTATAAGTGGCACTCTTGGGAGTGAAAGGGTTAATGGGGACATAGTTTTTGAGTGAATCCAGCTGTTGTTAACCCTTTCAGCCCCGTGGGGTGTCATTGACGAGTAAAATCGTCTGGCGTTAGACAGAGTAAAATCTATAAGTGGCACTATTGGGAGTTTAAGGATTAATTAATGAGGTGACTTAAGCGGCGTGGGGATCCCTAAGGCCCAACTTTTCTTCACTTGAGTACGTATCCTTGTCTCTGTAACCCCAGACGGGGCTTAGAACAAATGAAAGTTAGAAATTTGTTGCAGGGCAAAAACCAATTTTTCGGATGAGTGTGTCGAAAGGTAATAATGCACTGTGGGTGTTTTTCTTCTCACTAAGATATTGGCTTCTACTAAGCTGATGAAGGAAGCTGCCCAATAACCGTAAAGAGATTCAAAAGCTGTCAATCGTGTGGAGCATTAGTAGTCCTTCGTTAGAGCAACCTGATTTGATATGTCGGTATATGTAGGTTATTGACCAAAAGGTTTTGCTCAAAATGACTAAAACGTTTAAAGTTGTTCTTGTTCATCGTTATTACTGTTACTATGAATTATTTTCTCGTCTTTTGAGACCCATTTAGGGACAAAAAAAAAATAAACTCGCAATGCCACTATCCTGTTATCTTGGCCGCTCTTGCCAGGTGAATAAAGAAATTATTACACGGCGAAATTTAAGACGATTATTTAAGCGATAAAGTGAGTGGTCCAAAGACCCTTTTGCATATACTGCGGCCATTTTGATTTAAATTGTTTCGGAAGACATTATGGGATGCTCAGGGTTAAATTAATATGTATTTGCCCCTTGGGCATCCCATATTAGCCATTTGATTCAATATAATTCAAAATGGCTGTCGTATTTGCAAAAAGGTCCAAGGCCGACAAGGCTCATCTTTTCGTTCTCTCAAGGAACCACTGGTAATTGAAACTCATTACGATACGCTGATTTGTCGTACCAAATCACGGTGTTCGTAGTGGGCTGCATGTGGAGGGGAGGCCACGGTGGCTGCTTTCTCTCGTCTCGCGCGTTCCTCTCCACTTCACGTGCCACTTGATTTACTTTATCACTTTCCATCTCTATGAAGCTACGCCGTCTACATACCTCCGTGTAGACGTAACAGTGCACTATTAAGAATCCTGGCTATGCTCTTGTTAAAGGCGCTGTTGTACTGTGCACTTTTTTCATGCAATTTGTCTCGCAACCCCTTGAGAAGGCAAGTTGCACGAAATAGTACCTAATGAAACATACTTTGCAACGTTTAAAAACGTTGCGAGGCAAGTCAGTAGCAGAAACTGTTGCATGCGGAAAGTACAATTGAGATCTATTTTCCACAACGCTTCACGCAACGTTGCAACGAATTTTTCAAACATTGAGCAGCGTAACATCTGTCCTGCATCGGCACCAGCCAATGAGAATGTTCCTTTAACCTCATGTGATCATCGAACACAAGACAAACTGCCTAGTGTAAAACCCGTCAAGGAACTTGTTTCGCACTGTGTGAACTTTGGCGCAACAAATAATTCGACGGGCAAGTTGCAAAGAAAACTGTTGAGTCTAACACCGCCTTAAGTAAATAAGGGACTTCTATGTCAATTTGGCAGTAGTTGGGTCAGTTCTCAGGCTTCTTCTGCTTCTCTGTTCATTCTGTATTTGTCAGCGGTTTTCTTGGTGGATTCGAGACCCGTCAAAGCTTGGATTTTTTCAGTCCTCTTCACAAGACTGCTAAAAATGTTATATAAAACTGCAATTCTTGTTAGCTTAGAAAATCGTTCCAACCTACGAATTTCACGTATCTTTCATCCCAAAAACATCTCTTCATCCAATTTTAAATTTTTTTTTTCTAGGTTACAAAAGTTGAACACTGTACGGGTTTTGTCGGCGAAACCGTTAAATGCAAGGTTGACGAAGAGTACACTGAGGCGCAGCGAATTTGGATCGGTATTGGAATCGGCCTGGCCGTCATTGTGCTGATACTGTTGATAATACAAATCGTAGTAAGTGGTTGGGATGTAATGGGTACCCTGTGGTAATTAGTTGTGACGGTTTCGTTCATAAATAAACTAGACCTTTTTATACACAAAGTTTCAAGTTTAGGAAAGTGCGCTCCACAGTATCTTACTGCGCTTGACAATTCTGCGGAATGTCGCCTTCCAGCACCAACCGCCACAGTGCGTTTTTGCTTCGAGCAATCAAACTTCCGAAGACACGCCGAAAGAGGTCGATCGTTGAGCCGAAACTTGCCCAAAGGTACTGTGTTAGCCCGGTTCATCGAATACTGCGGTTGGTAAATTAATAATTATCGTTGATGATTCCCAAATTCTATGATACGATGGGTGTTGAAGGTTTCGAGCAACAAACACCGAGAAAATGGCCAATAAATGAACCGGGTGTGTTTCTGAGTGCGCGTCTTTTTTCAACCAGCATCTCTGGTTCTCACAGTGACAAAATGGATATGTTGTCGGTCAAATCCAGACTCAGGTTGAATCCGTTTTTACGTGGGTTGAATGTGCACTCTACCTCATTTTTCCTGGGTTGAATACGCACTCAGATGAATTGAAATAGATTGAATAGAAAAGTAAACAATGAAAAGAACTGTGGTGGGTTGAGCGTGTTCGTCGCTGTAGTGTAGTGGTGAAGACACAGGACTATAGACCTTGGAGGGTCTAGTAGTTCGAGTACAGGTAAGTGCACACTACAGTTCTTTGTTCCCTTACTGAGTTGTAATGTTAAAGCTGAATGGATAAGTGTATGAGTACAGAAACCGATAAGATGATACGAAACATTAAGAAGATGTATTTGAGATGCGTAAGACAGAGCTTTGAGGGAAGGTAAAGGTGTTTCCAATTCTTTTTGGGGGGTTGATAGGTGCTTTAAATTAGGATCACCACTTTAACCTAGGTAAAAACAGATTCAACCTGAGAACTTATTTTACCGGCAACAGATGACAGATACTCTTCGCATTGATTGACGGAAGCCAAAAGATAGTTTGGCGATAAGCACTGGAAGTGAGATTTCGAAGAATCATGAAATTCGCGGTAAGAGATGTCCATTAACTCTCCATGATGTGAGTGATGTTTTCACGAAACATTTATAGCGAGTGATCATGGAAAAAGAGCCAGTCGCAGAAAAGCTTTAACAGGGCTTTGTTTACGGATCCTTTGCTCAAAGAACGCGAGACCCATGGGAAACCAAAGTTGACGGTTAACGGTGATTTATTGCAGCAAGTGCGGTCGGGCTTGAGCCATAGTTTGAAAACCCCAAAACACAAGGTGAAGACTAAGCGAAAACAATCCAATACTGTGGAAAACTAAGAGGAACGGCGCACCAGCTTTTATATGCCCGTGAGGATTCTAAAGGACGGTCCTATTACGAAACCACAGAATAAAACAGAGATAAACATTATTGCTAGGACGGTAACTACGACTAAAGAGAAAAGAAGCATTGTGAGTTCTAGCAATCATGTCAGTGGCATAGGACGGGAGGGAACATCAAGTACCAATACTTTAAATAATCTTTTTCTCATATCATGTTATTTTTGGATTGCTTATCGAAAGTTAATGTATATATGCAAATGTGACGTAATGGGAAACGTTGCTCATCGATTGGCTAAGCTAAGAAACATAACGTGAGAACGGGAGATTCTCTAAATTTCGCTAAAAGAAGGGATTAGTTGGTAGCTGGTAGAGAGTGAAACACAAAAATCTGTTGAAAATCCGGTGAAATCACGAAAATCTGTTTTTATTAGCCTTTCGTGAGAATCGAGCTGAGCTTGGTCAATCAAGCATCCAATAATTGTACCTGGCATTTTCACGTGATTTCATTGGCGTCGAAATTTTTTCCTCCGACGCCATCTTGAACCACTGAAGTCTCGCAGTACTCTCTCTTATTGGATGCTTGATTGAATTTGCCTCGCGAGACAAAAAATATCAAACATGTTTGATTTTATTCCCACGGCCTGGCGAGGCGAATTTCTCACCACAATTTTCCCGCACACGTGAGGAAACGGCTGTGCAAACCGCCTCGCGAGGCAGTTTACTCAGCTCCTTCCTCACCGTATTCGGCGGGCTTAACGGTTTACTGATTACAGAAATGCGATAAAAGGGAGTTGAAGCAACGACGACGGCAACGGAAACGACAACGCCCCAAAGCAAGGATATTATTGGTTAAAAAAGGAAAAAAATCGTGCTGCACATGCAGCGCGAATTTCCGTGCCTTTCCCTGCCATGCTCTACACGGGAAGTCATCAAACTTGACAACAAGAGCAGACAACAATGAACCTTTCATTTT
>NC_090884.1:4583407-4588407 GCF_036669925.1 Montipora capricornis | reverse complement strand
CAACGAAAGGCTCTTGACGTTTATCAAAATACAAAACGATCATAGTCGTGCCGTACCTCACTGAACGGACTTCAGGATTGGCCAAAAGAACAATAGAACAAACAAAGATAACAATTGATTTAGCACAGAAAACAATAAGAAGTACGACACTACAACCAATAAAATATAGTGTTCAATAAGAGGTACGACCCTACCCGGGTCGATTAATGGCGTAAACCGTTCTGAGTTTAATCAGCCAATGACAGTAGAGGAAACGAAATCTTTTTGCGCGCGACGAAGGAGCTCTACTACTAAATATTTGTTCGGTGCCTTGTTAATTTTTTTGCAGCCATCGGGATTTTTGGGAATGTCCTACTAATTCTGCGCTTTTCTGTACAATCGCTGTACAACAATATCCCTTTTTCACAGGGCATGCAATATTTCGCAAACGGGTTACGTTGGAACTTGCCACTTAAAGTGCGCAAGGGAGGATGATTGCAGGGAAAACATCCACCATACACGGGCCTCTTACAATGAGAAGTTTTTTCAATCTAAATTTAACCCGTCGTCATCCTCTCTTGGAGCACAAAAATATTTCAAGTCTTGTTAGGTAACTCGAAGCTTTCACAACAAACCTTGAAAGATAGATAGAGATTTTCTAATAATCGCTTCGACTATGGACCTTATTCATAAATGGCGGTCAATTTATAATTCTTTTGTCAAAGTGCAAATTAGCCTACCAAGTCGTCTCAATCCCTTACAGTGAATTGAAAAGAATTCTTGCTCTAAAATGAGGCTTGGTAGGCCAATTTCCACTTGGACAAAAGAATAATAAATTGACCGCCATTTATGAATAAGGCCTGTGGTTCCGTGCACCGTCGCTCCAAAATTGTCATGTAACTTTATTTCTTGTTTATTTTAATTTCATTCTATTACGCTTTTCTAGCTTACTCCTGATGCAACAGATACTCCATCCAAATTTGAATTTCCTAGTCAAGATGATGATGAGGGTGCAAAGCACGATTTCGGCCAATCACAAAGCAGTGATGGGGACCCTAAACAAGGTGCCATAAACTTAGCCTTCGACCTGCTAGCTGAAGGAGATAGCAACACTAAAAATCCTGAAGAGGTTTGTTTGTAGGCGTTTAATGTATCGTTAAGCCGTCAAACGGTTTGTTCAGTTGGCGGCGCATTGCCATCTTGTCCCCCCCCCCCCCCTCCCCCTCTCCCTCTATTCGCACAAATTTCGAGACACAGTGGCCTTTGGGATGAGGTCGAGGCACAGAGAAGCCAAGGCCAACGTCTACTTCACATATGACCATTTTTAGAATCAATAACAAAGGCATTGGCCACTTTTACACCAGTGACGCGTAATGCCCCTCGACAAACTGTCCACTTTAGTACGTCTTCGAAGACGCACTAAACAGGATAGTTCTTCCATACCCATTATGGGCCTGTTGCTCTTCTGTATACCAGAGGAATTCAACAAACGCAGAAAAAATGTTTGCCCAAGTTCCACCCAGACGGATTATGCGTCTTACATAGTTCTTCCTCTCTTTACACTAGACGGATAACATGAGAGACGCATAATTCGTCTGGATGCATTATGCGTTTAGTATAAAAACGGCCATTTAAACAAATGAATGCATAGTTACTGACTCCCATACAGAAGACCCTCTGACTATTCCACGGGCCGGAAAAGTCAGAGGATCTTAAAATAGCTGAAAAGAAGTTCTGTCTTTATAATGCCATCTTGAAATAACCTCGTTCCCAGGTCTTTTCTTCGCCGCCCAACTCTCAGCGGAGAAAAGCCCAAGGAACGAAGTCGATTCTCAAATTGGTGAACTCTCTGGTCATCTCTGTTAAGGGCCCACTGACGTATTTTTTGGGGTGCGTTGCTAAGGATGTAATGGTTGAGTAATTTGAGAGAATTTGGCATTATTTTGGTCAGTTTCCAACTTTTGTAAGCCAATGACCCTAAATATGACGTCATCATACCACGCCCATGGTCACGTGACCAATAAAAGAAAACTCTAATTTTGTCTCCGTGCTACGCAATTTGGGTATTTAATCGATGGTTTGATAATTTGTATTCGTTTTTGCATCCAGCCAAACATGGTTTTCTTTTTATTTTGAGAAATGTTCTTTTTAAAGACATTAACGATACTGAAATACCCATAACTTTTTCAAAAAAGATTATTTTAAAAAATCAGTGCTCAGCTATATTCTGTATTTGGGGGTGAAACGTGCCATGTAAAAAAAATTAATTCAATTTAAAACCGCCGGAAATTTAGCTTTTTTTCTCAAACCGGAAGTCAGTTCGTTTACGCATGCGCAGTTGATCTGAGAACGAGCGCGAGGAAGGGCGAGGAAAAATCTTCGATGGAAACAACAGTTTGTGCGGTGACTTTTGCTTGTGAGTGGGTTTTCTTGTCAGTTCATGATATGATGACGTCAGTTACCGGAAGTAACATTTCACTTCCTTAGCAACGCGCGAAAAATCCGTCTGTGTGCTCTTAAAGGGCGACAGATCTTGCGTCCATGATATACCATACTTCGTCTTTAAAAAATTCTGCGAATCACTGAATAACCCACTTATGTCCAGAAGTGCAGGAAAGCCATGTTCTTCAAGAGAATATGAAGTAGCAGAGCAAATCCCTGTGGCCCATAATGTCTATTTAGTTCTTTATATTTCCAAGGTGATTCTTTTGTGTTGTTCTCGTGACCAAACGATCCACTTTCTTCGCAACTGACCAATAAGGTGAAAGAGAGTAATGAGTCTCGCACTTATCTGCACAATTCAAACAAGAGACCTTATTCACGATAGCCGCCATGTTGGATTTGCTATTATCACGCAAATTAGCTACACACTTCTGAGGGGGCAGACAACATAAGTTCGAGAGGTTATAACGAACATCTTAGCCACACAGATGATTTGTTTCAAGTTCATTGAATGTTTATCACCTAAGTAGTAAAATACAATCATTACACAAGTTACTTCGATGATTTGTTAGTGAAAAATGAGCAGATAACGAAGTAGAAAGTCAAAATGTCAAGGGCAATCAAAAGATATCAAATTAATATAAAAGATACTTAATTCTAGATTCTAAAATGTACTTGTAGCAATGTTATTTCAATGTTTCGACAAGCCGATTTCCCGCAATTTGCCTTTTTTCCAATGTTTGTCCCCCAGCATAACACATGGTTAATTTGCATGACAATTTGAAAACCAACATGGCCGCTATCGGGAATACGACCTATTGTCTCAATTAACACCTTAAAAATTCATGTGGCTCCAACGGTATTCGAAGCCGTGACCTCTGCGATGCCAGTGCAGTGCTCTACCAACTGACCAATAGAGTCACATTGCTTTGGTTTATGACTACTTCACTCAGTGATTGGTTCAAAGTTCTCGCGCCACTTTTTCAACCAATCAGAAGTGGATTGTCTCGGTCGTTTTTGATTGGCCAAAGTAATTACTTTGGTTTTGGTTTTACAACACTCAATCGCTCTAAGAGTCAATTACTTATATTGTTTAGATACGTGCGAGGATCACTTTTCACTTTCGTCTATAGGGTGTGTTCACTCGCGTGATCAGTAACCTTCTTTTTCCACTGAAGCAAAAGAAAGCGTTTGCATGATAATAGCGTTCAAAATTTCCCGGAGGATTAGTTGGGGACACCAAAATGGCCGCCGTTCTTTTGTTTAGGGACATCAACATGGCCGCCGTAAAGTCACGTGAAAACACACTTTTACCCTCACTACACATTTTCATTTATTGACCATTAAGGTGTCTTATTGCGAACGAGCAAGCCGAGCGAAGACGCGAGGCTGGCTTAGCGGCCAGCTTAATGCCGGAAGTGCTGTGAAAAGTGTAATGTAAGACTACGTAGTGTAATGTAAGGTTCCCTGTAGATTTTCCAGGGACCAATGAAAGCGCATGTTTTGATGAGTGATGTCATTAGCCAAACTTGCATGACTCGCGCCACTAATGATGATCTTGTGTTCGGATGTGAGTGGAAACAAATTTTTGTCCCATTTCCCTGAACATTGTGTTGTGTACACTTCCTTTGAGTGTTCTTTAATGTTTATTTTCGAACCATCGTGTTCTATATTGAGTGAACGAGCTCAAAACTAAACCGGCGTACGTGTTCTTATGGGCCGCTGTTGTCAATTACGGATTTCGGCCGGCGAGTAGAGCAGTTTGTTTTTCGTATTGTAACCATTGAGTCGTGAACAATTTAATTTAATTTTCAAAGAAGATATGTTGTCTATCAAGTGAAGCTATGATCTTCGCAGTTATGAACGCAATTTTTACAATTGCGTAGAGAAGTCTGAAAAATTCAGGACTTTAACGGGGTTCGCGTGACCTCGCGATTCAGGTGCAACGCTCTAACCAACCGAGCTATGAAGCCACTGACGTTGGGAGCTGGTCATTTGTGGGTTCTAATGGTCCCGTGAGGAGAGAATCAATGATGAAATGGTATATGAAATGAATCATATATGAACTGCGGATCTGAAATCAAGTGAAACTATGATCTTCGCAGTTATGAACGCAATATTTTTACAATTGCGTCGAGAAGTCTGAAAAATTCAGGACTTCATCGGGGTTTGAACCCGTGACCTCGCGATTCCGGTGCGACGCTTGATTCATTTCATATATATGAAATCATTTATGATTCATTTCATATACCATTTCATCAAAGATATGTTGTCTGCAAAGTACACAATTAAACGATCAATTTGACTTGTAGTTCATGGCTGTATCTTGCAAAATAAAAATTGTACAAGTGAAACAACTTTCATGTGGGAGAGAGTTTGATTCCCTTTTACATGTTCCACACTGAAAAGTCTGAAAACGCTTTGGCGAGTTTTTTACATGGCACTGATTTTATTCAACTTAATTATTGTATATTCCTGTTAAAATTACGGCCGTTCAAAAATTACAGCAGTACTTTCCATATTATTGCAAAACACGTTAACATCTACATTGATGTTGGAGATACAAAGTGTGCAATTTC
>NC_090884.1:4550907-4573407 GCF_036669925.1 Montipora capricornis | reverse complement strand
ACACATGAACCCGAAAAAATGACCTGGTAGAGCATTGCACCAGCATCGCAGAAGATATAAGTTTTTCGTTTGAATCCCGTCGAATCCACCTGAATTTCTCCAGTGTCAAAAAGAGAGAGCCATTCTCTCATTCGTTTATAGCGCGCACTTCAAATACATGAATTTCTTTCATCGATCAGAGAAGAACGATTTCGCAATAACACTTTTACGCTTGGACGTTTCCGATTGACTTACAGACTTGACTTGTGTTTCGTGACACGTACATGGCGATATACGTAATCAAACCGTAACTTCAAGTGTTCAAGCTCATGTCTTTCAACAGATAAATTTAAATTGCGACCAAGCTTGAGGAATTGCGACGTTGGAAGCTTGAAAACGTTTTATCAGGCACACCGTACAAAATTCTCGAGTAGATGGGCTCTTGGCGGCATTGTGCATGAAAGTTGATGCGTTTATCAACAAAAGAAGTTCAAGGGAAATGGATTGTTCTTCAACTTCAAGTTCTATGGGAAGTTTTCGATCGGACAGCCATTTTAATCTGAGACCATATTCGTATTCTCAGTACTGGACAGGAACAGTAGCTTGCAATGAAGGCTAATGCGGGGGAATATATTTAAATAGTATTTGCATTTGAAAAGATCTCCCCGCATTATTGCAACCAATAGCCCTTATTCACGATAGCGGCCATGTTGGTTTTCAAATTGTCATGCAAATTAGCCATGTGTTATGCTGGGGGGCAAACATTGGATTAAAGGCAAATTGCGGAAAATCGGCACGTCGAAATATTGAATTAACATTGCTAAAAGTACATTTTAGAATTTAGAATTAAGTTCCTTTTATAATAATTTTATGTCTTTTGATTGCCTCCGACATTTTGACTTTCTACTTCGTTATCTGCTAATTTTTCAGTAAAAAAAAATCGAAGTAACTTGTGCAAGCATTCTGTTTTACTACTTAGGTGATAAACATTCAATGAACATGAAACAAATCATCTGTGTGGCTAAGATGTTCGTTATAACCTCTCGAACTTGTGTTGTTTGCCCTGTCAGAAGTGTGTAGCTAATTTGCATGATAATAGCAAATCCAACATGGCGGCTATCGTCAGATGTCCTTTCGCTCGTTGCCAAGCAACTTGTATGTAATCCTTCGCACGGGAGCATTACACTTTCAAATTATTGCACTTTAATTCTGTGCCCAGTTGTTCAAACGATGGATAGCGCTTTCCGCCGGATAAATCACTATCCAGTGAACAAGTCATTGCGAAATCAATTGCGCTATCCAGTGGATAGTGATTTATCCGGTAGATAACGCAATCCACCTTTTGAAAAACTGGGGCCTGACCAGCAGAACTTTGTAGATCGAGCCCGCAGATCAGCGGGACAATATTAAGAACCTAGCAAAAATGCAGCATTAAACCTTCAACTGTGCAAGGTTGGCGGTAGTGCTGAGAGCATTCGCTTCCTACCGAATTGTGAACAGCGTTCAATTCCCAGACTCGAGGGTGCTTCGGTATTCCCTCTTCTCAAAAACAAACATTTGATTTCATTTGCGTTAATTTGTTGATTTCAGTTTGCAGTGCCCGTGTTTTCACGAGCGGTTTTTTAGGTCGCTTAGCGAGTGACAACCCAAAATTCCGTGAAAACAGTTCCTTTCCCAACTCGCTTAAAGTTAAGCGAGTCGGCAAATTTCAATAGAATTCTCATTAAATTTAAGCCAACAAACCAAGGTAGCTTAAGCGAGTTGGCAATTACTTTCGGCCGATGAGGAGTCGCTTGCGATTATTCAAATCGGAAATACAACAGGCGTGCTATTTTTAATATTTTTATCTTTCGGGCACGTGCTCTCTCTTCATTTAAAAATATTTTTTTCGCTAAAATGAATTTTTGCACCTGTTCGAAACGCATCGAGGCTATTTTTTCCTTTTTCTAACAAATCCTGCCATTTAGAGGCTTCGAAAGTCGCGAAAATCCAAGCATCTTTTGTTCACGACCGAGTTAGAAGGGGAGTTGGTCTATTCCTGTTTTTACGTCACAAACTGATTTACATTGTATTAACTCTTTGTAAAAATGCATGCAAAGTAGATTGTGACGTAAAAACAGGAATAGACCCACTCTCCTTCTGACTCGGTCGTGAAGAAAAGATGCTTGGATTTTCGCAACTTTCGAAGCCTATAAAATGGCAGGATTTGTTAGAAAAAGGAAAAAATGGCCGCAATGCGTTTCGAACAGGTGCAAAGATTCATTTTAGCGAAAAAAATATTTTGGGGTTATGGGCACTTTAATCTTACCCGTGAAAACAGGTATCATTTTTAAGTTGCTTAACGAAGTCTGAATCAGGAATGTTAAGCGAGACAACGGCTGTCGTGAAAACACGGCCAGTTGCCCAATCAGTACTCCAGCTTTAGAAGACTAGACACTTAATAATAAAGTTCCTTTCCCTTTTCAACATCAATAGTTCTATTTACTTTTTCGATAAACGATTCGAATTAGGCCATCGGGACAATCGTATCAGAACTTAGCGTTGAGATTTTTTATTTCGTCCCTTCAGAAGTGTTGTGGTTTTGCTGGTGTTGATGGCATCATTTGAAGAGATAAGATCTACGTTTATGCTGAAATTGTCAACATAACTTGCTAAAAAGATCAATGTGGAAATTTTTTCTCTTTTATTCCTTAATTTCTGACCAAATTTACATACAGCTAAGGGTACAATTTATAGACACCTGTGTAGGTTATCTTACGTCCCATGGGGTTATCACAGGAGCTTATTACCCGGAGCCTCCGTCTTCCATATTAACCCTCTGAGTCAACCCCGTCGCGCCCGTATCTTTTTATTTTTAGTAGCAACTCCCGGGGAAGTTTTCGTGGGTGTTTTCACAATAGCCAATCATAAGAGGCCTTTGGTCATCCACTGATTGCGTCACATATGGCACGCCGCGCTGAAACACGAAGGTATTTCAAAATATAGCAGTTCTAAAAATAAAAGGACAGGATTGACTTAAGGGTACAATACGTACGGAAGCTCCGGGTAATGTGCTCCCGTTTATGAAGGGTTGTGAGATGGATTAAAAGGTAAAGTCTGCTTACGAGCCAAATGGCCTGTTACGCCGGAGCTTATCCCGGTTTTTGTAGCATGAAGCGACTAGGAGTATTTCTACTCCCCCCTGGATGGGATGCTAGTCCATCGCAGGATTACCCCCAGCATTTTCGCCGGTACCCATTTATACACCTGGGTGGAGAGAGGCACCGTGAGAGTAAAGTGTCTTGCCCAAGAACACAACACAATGTCCCAGGCAATGTCCCAGGGCGCGAACCCGGACCACTCGATCCGATCATGAGGCCACCGCGGCCCGTGGTAAGACGGGGTCCCACAGTTTATCGTCCTTATCCGAGAAGACTAGAGTTTAACCATTTGCAGATGTGATTACAAAGGCAACACTTTCTGCTCAGTATGATTTAAAGACTCTGATTGTTGGTCTAGAGTCGAACTCACGACCAGTGGTCAAACCCGCTGAGCCCCCGGTGCGCGGTCAAAATCATAATGAGCATAATCTAGAAATAAGCGAATTTCCTCGATTTATTTTTTGTTTTGGAGGGATAGGCAGAACTTGTTCACTACTGCATTTCTATTCTCTACATATAGGTTAAAAGAATTTCACAGATGGGTTACGCGACTTCGGTTTTCTTCCTGTTGCTTTGTGCTCCTTCTCTGACGACAAGTAAGACTATCTAAGCGGTCAGTTTAAAATGCAGACTGCAGACTACGGTACGAGATAAGCCTCGGCCCAGGCCTAGACCTAGGCCTTAGCCTGCATTTTAGACCCAGTCTGCAGTCTGCATTTTATACTGACCGACTATCAAAGTGTGCTATTTCAGGCAATTCGCTCCCTGGACAATTTATCCCCGGTTTATTCACCCCTTATCCAGATATGATTAATTCTAGTGCAATGATCACTTAATTTAGGCCTTAGCACTGATTTTAGTCATGCCTACTGATACAAGTTAATGGAGGTAGGCGAATTGTTCTGGGCTAAATGTCCAGGGGGCGAATTGCTGACTTGGGGCTATGTTGACAATGCGCTGATACTGTTTCCAGTCTGTTAATTTTCAAACGGTTTTTGTTCTCACTTAAGTAATTATTTTGGATTCTATCTATAACTTTGACTAACTTGCCCATAACATGATATGTCTTGCCTCCTTATAGGTTTGTCCAAGCCTTTGCCCTCAGTGTACGTTCAGATGGACTTGAAATTCCCTTGGTCTGAACTCTGTCTTCTAGAGACATATGTCAAGACCAAACTTTCTGAGATGCTCATCAAAGATGACGGCACTTCAATTATGCTTTCTCAACTATATCTCAATAATTTTGACGAAAGCTGCCAATCACCCAAAAAAAACACGGAAGAGGCGTCTCTATTGTTTTATGTGATTAAGCCCGGCGGAAACTATGATGACGTCGATGAAGAAATGACCAAAGAGGCATTCAGGATTCTTTATTATCTAACTGAGAACAGTCTCGGGCAACTATTGGGACCACTTTTTGAACGAAAGGTGAGCTGTTACGAAAAAAAAAAAAAGCCAAACGGAATTGATCAGTTGAGTGGAGGATGGGAGGGGACAGACGGGATCCTGGAAGCCGAGACAAGAAGTGGGTGGGTACCCGAAATGGGAAGCATGCATGCTCCACTGCCCTGACACTGACCGTGGGTCCATAATTAAATGGTCCGCCGTATGGTCCGTTTTCTTTACTTATAGACCGTTATCTCCAACACACAGTCTGCAGACTCGAGGGATTCGGATATGGTTCGCAAGTCAAACGATATTTCGTGCATACAGTCAGTTTAGGTCGATCGTGGGGAATGAACGCGTCGAGTCTGACATGTCAACTGAGTCAATAACGGGGTCTATCGAAGAAGTATACGAGACCATAGACAGTGGCCTCATCACTGTCGTCCGCCATGTTTGTTTGTCTACTGGGCAGGGCTCTTGTCACGTGACTTGTCGTCCTAACCTCAAACACGAAACAATACCCCCAGTCCTTTGAAGTTTGCCGGGTTTTCAAACCAGTCTCCCTCAACTATGTCCTAACACACAATCCTTTGAAGCTTCTAATTCCATTCGCCGGATTTATACTTGTTTATTTTGGGTTAAAATAAACGAGGCAGAGAGACGGAGTGCCAGTGTATCTCTACTTGACTGTCGCGTGCTACCCTCGTTCCCAGGCCCACCCTCTCCTCGGCGGAGAAAGTCCTGGGAACGAGGTTGTGTCACGTGCTACCCTTGTAAAAATAGGGACCTTTAGGTTTTTACCCGTTTACCAACAAGCCATTAGATTCACAATGATTTGTACAATTTATCTCCCACATCGGGTTTGGGACAAGATATATACCGGCAATTTCCTTGCTTTTGAAACTCGTTTGTCAACAAACCGTGGTGTCACTGGAACGCCATTTTGACGTCTCCTGGCTTTGCTTTTCCGTTTTCTCGACATCTAAAAATAACTGAACTGAAATCAGCATATCCCAACGGCTAGACTGGGCGACGCCCTTTCTGTCTCCCTAATTTCTCTTGTTTAGTACCATCTGATTCGTTTGTGTACTGATTCATTCTTGTCCATTGTAACAGCCATTAAAAGTTTCTTTCTTTCTTTCTTTCCTTGTTCAATTTTCAGATTAAAAACGTGCAGGCTAAAGGTTCGAACGCCCCTCCAAAACCATCTGGCTTCAGCGAAACTGAGCGAACATACATAGCACTTGGAATTGCAGTTGGTGTCGTAGCAACTATTCTTCTGCTTACCATTGCAGTGGTGAGTCCACAAACCAGGAAGGCCTAGTTTTAATTCTTGATTACTGATTATTTCTCTGTATTAAAATTTCGGCCTCGGATATTGCGTTTTTGGCGTTCTCAGTCGCTGACCCGCCAAATCCGAAATCTCGTACTAACCGAGTTCGAGTTCCGTACTATAAGTTACGGACTGTGTTTTTTTTTTCCGTTGGGCCCATGGCCAAGGGCTCGGCGCGAAGCGTCAAAACCTTAAAAACGAATAAAGCTCATGGCTTTTTGAAATAGTTTCTTGTAAGATTTAAATAGTTTCACCGAGAAAATACAGCATCAAATTTCAAATTTATTGGCCTGTGCTGTGGAATACGGCCCTCTAAATTAACCAATCATAGCTCGCGTACTATGTGAGAAATATGATAAGAAACCCGCGTAGTTTCCAGGAACCCAATCCTTCCGGATTTATTTAAAACAATTATTCGGCTCACACTTTTTGGATATGTTTTTGGGATTTCCATCTCATGCCCAAATTCAAATCATATCCATGGGATAATTAGGTATTCTTCATTTTAACAGTTGTGATATTTTGCACAGTTTTCCATGTTCTATTCCCAGAATAGGCATCGAGTCTATCATCATCATCTAAAATCGTTGATTATTGGAAAGCGTTTCATGATTCATAATTTTTGTAATGGGAAGAGGAGCTATTTCGATATAGAGATCAACTAAGCCAAAATGAAACATAAACTTTAGTTTCCAAACCTAAACCGAGCAGTGTAATGGAATCGATCACGCAGATACTGATGAGAATCCCGACTGCTGAGCTAGATTTATCGAACATCAGAGTATGAATGAGGTAGTGTTTTGCTTCACTGACCCAAGTCACATAAAGATCAAGGTCTTATCACTGGTATAATCACGCTGGCTATACACTTAACATCTGTGTCGACTTGGATGATATTGTCCTTGGCGAGGCGTTAAGCCATTCGGCTTGAAAAAGGAAGTTTATCTCGGGGAAAATTATACTCAGTATAACCAAGTACAAGCTTTGATTCCCCCCCCCCCCCCCCCCCCCCACTGATTTTATTTTTGTTTGCTTGATCAGTTGATTGATCGATCGATCGAATGCCGATGGATGGAAGATTGATTGGTTGATTGATTGATTGATTGATTGATTGACTGATTGATTGATTGATTGATTGATTGATTGATTGATTGATTGATTTCAGTATTATTGCAAGGAAAGCCGACGACCAGCTTCAAAATCCTCTGGAAGTCACAATGAAGAAGTAGAGATTGTTGATTCTCCACCATCAAAGGCCCACGTTGACGCAAGAGAGGTAAGTCCTTGACTACCGTACGTTCAGTTTAGTGCAGATGGTAAGGTAGCAGGTTGCTTAGCAACATCATAAGTGGGATTCGAACATACCTACCGTAACACCGTTCGGATGCTACTCCCATTGACGTTCAAAAACATCTGTGGAGATGGGTCGTCTATCTAGATACTTCATGGACAAAGTATCCCGCTCTTTTACAATCTATGTCATGAGCCCGGCTCAAATTCCAAATGCAACTAATGATGTTTAAGGACATAATGCGCCCGAGAGGAGGATGATAAGCTTGTTGTTTGGCAAGGCGAGCAAAAGAACGACTAAGATTGGAGAGTCCTAAGTAGCGATTAAAAAGATGTGGCGATGCTGGATGATACACACCTACGATAAGGCTTTCTCTATAGAAGAGCGACTAATCCAACAGTATTGATTTTCAGAGAAGTGTACCAGCTCTGGTATTGCTATGTTAAGTGGTTTTGTAGCTTCTTCTGATGTTTTTTGAATCACTTGGGCAATTTATAATTAGCGTATTTACTCGATAAACGCCAAAAATGGAAGGAAAAGTACCAATAAACACCGCCCTCGAATCAGCGCCGCACCCAATCAGAAGAATATGTGACGTTTATTCGAGGATTGTAAGAAAAAATTAAGACAAGTTTACGTTACAACTCGGTAATCTAAACCAGCCTTGGAAATTTATGTTCTCTTATAAAGATGTTTAAATTTCGGAAGTGGCCATACTTTGCAGCTCTTTCTTCAGAATTTTAACAATGCGCAGTTGCGTTGTTAAGACCAAGAATTTTCCCTGCCTCTCTCTGGAACTTTGAGTAATATTTAAAAACGATCTACCTTTACGGTAATTGATGTCAGTGATTTAAGAAACATGATTTTGAAATAATCGTTGCCTCGTTTAATTCAACACCGCCCTTGCATAAACGCCGCATCGAAGAAGCTCAAAATTTAATAAACGCCGCGGCGTCGGACCGTTTCACGGTTTTGCGCATGTCCAAGCTTTGTCGCTAGCAGTTGTAAATTCTACGGTTTCTTACTGAACCAGATAATATTCATTAATCACAGAGAGTATTAAAGCAAATACACTGAAAGACTAAGGCTCAAATTTGGTGGAAGATACTGCGGGTTACACAGAAAACATTGAGGAAATATGAAATTTAGTTTTCACCTCAAATTTATTTTACAGGTCGAACATTGTATTCTACGCACGAGTTGTCATAACGCACGAGTTATCTATTCGCATACAATAGGTTCACAACGCAAGGGAAATGATTGCAAAAGTAATTCCACTTCTATGGCATTATTTCCCTTTCCTGCATCAGTGCTTTTGATTGTTTCAATAACAATGAAATTAAATGGACAGACTGACAATTTGCCCATGCCCAGAGACGTGAAACTCTCCCTTTAATAGAGTAAATACGGTATTAGAGAAAAAATATCGTTGCTTTTAATTGGCTCCACACTGAGCCTCGGAGTACACAATACACTAACGTAGATTTTTCGTGTTCACCGCTTATTTAAGCCCGTGCGTTTTGAGCTGGTCTTTTTTATTGATATGTCCTCAAATGCATGTGCACGCGCGCGTAATTAGATGTACGACGATTTTTTATGGGCGTTTCAAAGTTTCTTCCTGCTCTGTTCCCCAACTTAAACATCACTAGCGTCATACCATCGACGTCATAACGTCAGATCCCCTTCAACTCCTTAGTTCCTCTTAATTGTAAAGTTAAACAGCTGCAATTATTCTCACAAAAGAAAACCGTGCCAGCTCTTGCACTTTAATAGGTAGCCCAATACTTACACTTGAAGCGACACCTCATGTTGGATAACAAAAGAGTGCGTACATTTTTGGACATAAATGGGTCATTTCCGAGTTCATTTCTACCTTCCCTTCAAAGCGAGTCAAAGTGCAAAGTTTTTGTGGTGGTAATTAGTTCTACTTTAAATATGAATGAAAACTAATTTTCATTAGAAAAGCTTCGCACTTAGACTCGCTTTCAATTGGAGGCAGACATGAACTCGGAAATGGTCTAGAGATCAACCTCGTTCCCGGGAACGAGGTTGAGCTCTTGATGCAACCTATCCTTGTACCATCCAGTGAACAGGTGCTTTAAAATTCGTGTCCAGCGATTTATCTGTTCGTTTTCACTTAAGCTTCAGTTAATTTACTTTATTTTGATTCACAGCCACCCTCAGGAGTTTCGGAAACAAAGTTCTGAAGTTCCCATGCTCTTGGCTTCACAGTAGACAGACTTGACATCTCGTTAGGTTGTTGCAATGGAGCAGCAATTGTTACGTTGACCTCACAAACCCTTCAACTGAGGAATCACGACAATTGACAGTCACAGAAATGGAAATTAAGATTTGTCCTTTAGATTCCTAGCTCTTGATAAATAATCTTTTCTTGTAAATAAATATATTTTTGAGAGATGCAACTGATGAAAACGTGCATTCTCACGATTGTGTTGAAGTGAGTGCATGATAAATGTTGAACTCGAATAAACGAATGGAGAAATAATTTTTCCGTTGGCGCACTGATGTGAAAAAATCCAGATTGGAAGGCTTTATTGTTAATTTTGGGCCGCGTTTTTTTCCCAATTTGAGTCACTCCAGAGCAAGGCTATGGTCAGTTCGTCATCTGAAAGACTCACTAACAATTACAATGCTCAACATCATTGACAATGTTATTAAGCCCTAAAAAGTGTGACGCTTTAACAAATAAAGAATACCTTGAAGTGACTTGACCTGTAGCTAACTTAATTGAAGGAATGCTGACTTTAAACTTAATCTTTTTCGTCGTTGTGAAATCGATAACCTGCTCACAGACGGGAGAAAGAGAGTAGTCGATAACAAAACGGCCGCGTTTGCCACCAAAAACGTAAGTACTTTTGCTTTTGAGAAAGGAAAACATCTTGGTTGTCGGTGGCTCGATTTTTATTTTATTTGCAATAGATAACTTGATTCTCACAATCGACGTTTTGTCGTCGATAACTTTTTGTTATCAACAACTAAAAATTATCGACAATTACTTCCCTCGTGTGTAGAGGTCTTAACCCCTAGACTAATCATAGCTCCGCCATAACAATTTAAAAAATAGGCACGCATTGCGTACGTGTAGTAGTGGAGTAACACAGCGCTTTCTGCTTTCAGTATTCCATAACTGTCAACTGAGCTGCGTTTTGTTTTCGAGGAGATTCAAGTTGTACACGATATTGTTTTGGTCAGTACCGTATATCATTGTAGTGCCATTGTCGATGTGTTAGGTAAATAGGCCCCTGAGAAGACATGTGGTTACTAATAAAATACTAAACCCAGAAAAATTGAAGAAAATAACAGGGAATCGAGAAACATTGGCTTCGAGGCTGACATGTTGATCATTTTTAAGTTCCCTTGCAACTTCTTCTTCGCCACAAGTTTAAACGTGTGCTCTGAGCCTCTGACAGCTTTCCAAGACAAAAGTTCACTGAAGTTAACCCCTGCCCGGTGGGGTCAGTATCTGGATGAGAGACCTGAAAATATACGACTCGCTGTCAGAAACATAGTAACCAAAACTTCTGTTTTAACGCTCAAAAATGCGAACTAAGCAAGGTACAGATTTTGGGAGCCTGCTTTATGCAAAACAAATGTTGATGCAAAAGTAAATAAATATTGATACACAGTTTTTAGGAAGAGCAAGAGAAACTTTTCAGGAAGTATGGATCGAGAATAAAGTATTTTGCCACCAGCGACATTAAAACAACATAAGTTTTGAACCGCGAATATAAAAGTTATCATCAGCGAAAGACATTTTGGGAGATTTTTGCTACGTTCAATTTTTCTATTGCACTTTAGGCCACACAAGTAAATCGCAAAATCGAAAGTGACGTCGAATTCGGCGGTCGCCGTGATCAAGGTACCTTGCGTGTTTACTAACAACTCGCGAAACAAAGGATACATCTGTGTCAAAATTATGGCAAGACACCGGGTTTTCGTTTTTGTTTTTGTTACTTTTTGCGAATTCAACACAACGATCACAATCTCCCAACTCTTTGAGGTAGACCGTTGTTTCTGCAAAGTAATAATTCACTCTCCTACACGAGGTTATTTATCACCAGGTAATTCCATCGTTTTGGAAATAACAGCTGTCTTATTAATCATTTGCATCACAAATTTCTGCCGATTTTGGGGCTCATTTGTTGAAATTCAAGCACGCTTTCAACAGACCTGTTTATTTTCGCGATTTATGCACGCGCTGCGGGCCTATTGACACCACGGACTTTACGCTCTTACACTTTTAAAAACAATATTTATTTTTTAACCGCTTTTTACCCCCTTTTCTCGTCTGGTAAGAACACTACACGTCATAAGATTACACAAAACGCATGCGCAAAAGGTGGTTGTATAAGAAACAGGTATCCCTGTCGTCTTAAGCTTTAGGGTATTTATATATATTTAGTTGAGTAATTCAACGGAAGTGTGTTACGGCAGTACAGTTCAAATTGTACAGTTTTGCCAATCTTTCGCTTGACAACATGCGAGGCAAAACCAAAACTAAACTACCTCCAAGATTACAAGAACTTGGCTGAATGTTTTCAGAGTGGCGCAGCGTAACGAAGCGAGAAAGTTGGAAGATATCCCTCGTCATGAGCAAGATGCAGTTCAGTTTGCCGTTTTTTCGCTGAAATTAGAAAAGAGGACGGTCACGAATACAAATCAGAAAGTTTGGGTGTCATGCAGTACTGGTTGGACCGTCATTTGAAAAACTATGGCAGAAACTACAGTATTTTGCGAGATCGTGAATTTGCAAATTCAAGTAATTAACCATAGGTGGCCCAAGCTCGCGTTACGTGCGAGACGTGACTGATAGTGCCGCCTCAGCGACAACACTGTTCTAGACAATATTTTTTTGTTTTTGAGTTTCACAACAAAGGTGCAGGGAAGCCAAATGTTATCAAGGAATGAACGAAATAAAGTAAGTTAACTCAACTTGTTTATTTTGTTTTGTCTTTTCGCGGTCAAGGAGGTGAATCCGCTGAGCGAGGTACACGCGGGCGAAAAAAAGTGAGGTAATCGATCTCGTTTCTTGCGCCTGCACTCATCTTGCATAGCGAACACATCCTGACGCCTTACCGATCAAAGCCGATCACCTTAAGGCGGCTAAATGCGAGATACAAAAACCCTCAACTTGGCGCGTCAACTTTGTTTCGTTGCAAGTTTGGGTCGATGTTTCCCCTTTTTCACCTTGCATGATCATCTTGTCACGCAACAAAAACACTTGTTGCGGGTTGAAGAAAGTTGTTGCGAAAAGTAGAGCGCGGGTCTACTCTGAGCAACAAATTTTAGCGTTGTTGCTCGTTTTTCATCAAGCTCACAACTTGTCGCGCATCAAATGTGCTCGTGTACTAGCAAATCAACTAATCAGCGCGCTGCATTTCTTCAACCCGCAACAAATGTTTTTGTTGCAGGTGAAGTTGATCATGCAAGGTGAAAAACGCGAAACATCAGCAAAAACTTGCAACGAAACAATGTTGCGCGACAAGTTGAGGGTTTTTGTACCTCGTATTTCGCCGCCTTTACCGATAACCGAACCTCGGCGGAGGAGAGAGACGCGAGCTTGGGCCGCCTATGCAATAACTTGAAGCGAGCGCAGGGTTACGGAACGCGAAAAAATGCCTTTTGTGCTTTAAGCGAAACAAACGAAGAATTCCTCTGGAGTTCAGGTAATATTTTGGAAATAAAAATGATTCACAATCTTTTAGTTCGCCTTTCTTTAACGATAATAGCTTGCTGAGTAATGCCCAATTACAACTGACTAGCTATTTAATTAATCGGTAACAGGACTGCATGCTGGTCCAATTTGGAAATAATGGGATTCAACAAATCCTTCGGACTGCCAAATTGAACTTGGCCTATGGCCTCGTCCAATTTTGGCTGTCCTCATAATTTTTTTCATTCATGCAATTATTTCCAAATTGGACAGCATGTAGCCCTATGACATATACATAGTTAAGGGCATATTTAGTATAACATAACAATGGTTTTCTTATTGCATGACACACATCTCAGTTAATGAGCAGTTCTTATTTATAACCGTTACAAAATCTTAAACTTCAACACCATCAAAGCAAGCACTTTGATACGTTTCCTAGTCACGTCCGCAAGATTTCAGTCATTAAAAACTATACCATGTAAACGTTTTCAGCCTCACAACGCCAAATTATGTAACAACGTTCAGCCTCAGTTCCAAAATTAGACGTTTTTATAAATAAAAGAGTGTACTTAGTAATTTGCTTTCTGGGGTTACAGAGGGAGCTCCGCTTTTAGGCTTGGCTAAGGTTTGCCTCCTTTTGTATGAAATGCTGTTTAACTGTTTCGCTTGATTTGGTTGCCATGGTTCCCGGTTCCCAGTCGCTGAATTTGGCAAATTTTTCGTGACACAGCACCTTTAAATCCCAACGACGAGACTTTCTTTTCGTAAAATCGAGTCTGTTTTATGCCACCTAACTCCTGTATCGTACAGAACCTTTTCAATTAGCAACCCTTTAATAAGTATAATATTTTATTTTAATTTGAAAAATTATGTTTAACTGTGGTGTCACTTGACAGCCTGGGCACAATTAACTTACAAATTTAGCGGGAATGTTTTTCAACACCAACAATGTGGTTTCCTCACTGCCTGATAACTGAGAAAAACTCAGTTTGCAATCGAACTTACAATCTTAAGAACATGATAAGCACGTTTTCAGGCTGAAATCGCAAAAAAATAATCATGATAAGAACGTTAACAAGAGCGTACCATCTAATTTTTCCAGCGATTTTAGTTCAGTTTTACGGTTGTCGTAAGCGATACACAAAACGCAGTTCAATGAATTAACCAGCGGTGAAGTTTGCCGTTGGCAGAGTTTATCAATGATACAAACATTGCAGAGAAAATATTTCAATAATCCGAGTTCAACTTTCCTTTTACTCACGTATTAGCCGTTTAGCACAAATGATCAAACTGGGTGTGCGATTAAACAGTTCCGTCAAAAATTCCCTTAATTTTGTCGATAATTTTAAAGGATACAGCCTTTCGGCTAGTTCAAATCTACGTTATAAATATTTAAATTTAAATTTCCCGAAAACAAAACATCGATTAGCAAGCTGGCTGTTTCTTAAATGAAAACAAAAAGTTATGACGTCACAAAGTAAAACGGCACAAGAGAACCCGAAATTTATTGGACGTTAAAACAGCACAGTTTATAACAAATTCAAATTCAGTCTTTCTGATCGTGATGGCGGACGATTTGCCGAAGGAATAGCTAGAAACAATGAGGTACGTTTGACTTGTAAGGAATCAGCGTGATTTCGAGATGAAGTTCCCTGTCGGCCTTTTTTCCGGGCCGAACTTGAAAGTAATGTGTACTCGTTACATATTTTTTGCAGGCATACAATCGCAGATTTTCTTTCGAAAAAACACTTTTAACGCTTTAAAATGTTCTTTCGTGCTTTGAAATATGATCTGAAGAATGACGGATAGAAGCACCGCGTGCGATAGAATTCCGAGGTTGGCAGCAATATTGTTTTTAATATTATATATACAATACGCAGACACCTTGATGTTTCGTAAACAGAAGCTTGAACTGGCGGGCAGATGAAAATGTTGGTGATACTGACAATTTGATCTCAAAGGAAAAAGTTTGATCTGATCGATCCAAAGCATTTTTTACACGATTTCTATAACTTATTATTTAAAATCCACATAGTCTCACGTACAACAAGGCTAAACCGCGATTAGCCTGTTCCAGACTCCGAGATAGTAGGAAAAGCGCAAATATGAGAAAACGAGTGCAAAGAAACGCGTCTCATTTTCGCGTTCCCTTTCCGCTCGCGCCGACCTTATCTAACAGGCAACTGATCGAACATCTAACAGGGGCACCCAACGAGAATATAGTTCAAAACCACTTAGACATAGCATTGTCAAACGTATTTTAGTATTTAAACGGAAGATATAGGCATATTTTTATCCCCCAAAAATTGTTCATCTTTTCGGATTTCCTAGCTGAAAGTCTAGTGATCCGAAAATTATAGGGATTAAAACTTACCTTTTCGAAAATTTCAGCCAGAAAAAAGGGCTCCCGAAAATTTTAGGAGACCTTTTTAGGGTAAAAATCCCTTAAAAATGGGCAATTATACCATTTTTTAGATGTTCGAAAATCCTAGGACAGGCAGGCAAGCAAGAAATTTTACAACAAATGTTCGGAAAATTCTAGATCTCAAATCGTCTTCCGAACAGATATTTTCCGAAAATTGACGTTGGGTGTCCCTGATCTAACAAAAAATCAGCTACCTTAGAGCCTGTGTATCTTCCCAGGGTGCATGGTAAATGTCACCGGACTTTGATCTCCGATGATACCCTTGCCACGTGCAGTGCGCGTTTTTCTTTTGTTCGTTTGTTTTCTTAGAACTCCAACTTTTCGGGACAATTCGGGTACTATAACTCCCTTCGATCCTTTATAATGAAAACGTTTTTTCGTCAGTCCTAACATCTACAATCGGGTTCAAAAGACTTCCGGACACTTCTCAAATTTTGGGTGAAAAGTAGAGAATTTACTATACATGCTTCCATCGTTTTATGTTCTTCAGTCGCTGCCTTTTTCGCCCCCTATCCCTATCCAGTGGATAAGCCATAGCGAAACCGATTGCGCTATCTAATGGATAGTGATTTATCCAGTGGATAGTGATTTATCCGGCGGATAGCGCGCTATCCATCGTTTGAACAACTGGGCCCAGGAGACTGGGAAGACAGCGCTCGCGCATGCTCTTGTTATCCGACTCATTCTCTACCTCGACAACCCATTCTCTTTCTTGAATTAACGATGATCGTTAATTCTTAATTTGCTCTGAATTTACTATTACCGTTAATTTAGAAGACTGAAAGCTTGATATGGATTATGGGAAATGGACATATATATTTTTAAAAGACAACCCAAGTGTAAGGAAGTAGGACTCGAACCTAGGAATGTTCATTATTAACCCGTTACCTAACCACTTGACCACCGCACCGCTAGCTACTCAGGAACAATATTTTAAACACTATTTGATAATGCTGTGTTATCCAACGACAACAAACAATATTACAGTCCGCAAAGGTCGCTTTCCAAACTTCACGACAAAGCTAAACATTTTAAATCCAAGGTTAGGCTTAAATTATTAACCTAGCCTAGGCCTTATATTTTTATTCAGCAGCGATATTCTATGGCAGACTATAAAAAACGTTTCTTTGAAAACGCGTTGTAGTGATCTTCAGTAGCGAAGCGGAAAGAAGCGGTTCCTATGAAATAGAAGTTCCAGGTTCGAATTCAATCCACAGATATAATTTTTTTATTTCCTTATTTTCTCTGCTACCACAAGTCCTGGGACACAGTGTTCTAAATTAAATTGAAAGCTAATTAAGAATTAACGGTAGACGTTAATTTAGAGAAGAGATCATGTTGACCTCGAATAGACCATAGTCGTATTCAGTCAGTGTTGGACTGGAACTAGAGGCTTATGCGGGGAATATATTTAATGGTATTTGCTTTTGAAAAGATTGCCCTGCATTAGCCTCCATTGCAAGCTACGTAGTTCCAGTCCAATTCTGAGAGTCTTAACTATCAGATTAATATAAGGACAAACAATAATGCCTCAAATATTGATACTTCTCTTGAATGCAAAGATTATGTGAAGTTCCTGGCCTGGTAGTTGTTATCGATAAAAACTTAATCTGGAAATATCATATCGATTATCTTGCCTCTAAAATCAGCAGAGTTGTTTGAATTATTGTACCATTAAGGCACTCCGACCCTTTAAATACTTCAATCCAAATTTACCGTCCTCTTATTTTCCTGTATACCTACTATGGAATTGCTGCCTGGGGCCAAGCTGCACAGGTTATTTGAGGAAGATCTTTATCTTACAAAAACGAGCTCTTAGGCTAATATTCTTTCAGTGTTGGAAATAGACTACATGCAAGAGAAAATGGGGGACAGAGAAGGAGGCTCCCGGTCCAGCCCTTGGGATATGTCATGTCCACGAAAGTTATTTTTAGACGAGCGGAAGTCTTCCGAGACGTCCGCATGCAGGCCAACCTCGGTCCGATGTTTGAAAGAAAATGTATATTCATCAGCCTTCCCCTTGCGCCATCATTTTCTCTTTTCACTAAGAACCTGAGAGCGAGGCAAGACTGCATGCGGACGTCTCAGAAGACAGACTTCCGCTAGAACAAAGACTTCCGCTCGTCTAAAAATAACTTTCGTGGACATAACATATCCCGGCCAACGCCTTGAGCCTCCCTCTCTGTCCCTCATTTTCTCTTGCTACATGCTATTCTACCCCTCAATATGCTCTATTTTGAAACATTATGTTCTCTTATGCACTACATATCTACCAATTCTGCGCCTCAGAGTATCTATAATCTTTTTACCTGGTCATCCGACGTTCATTCATATGACTCTAGATTTTCTGATGCTGGTATAACTTGTATGTTAATAAATCAAGACTGAGTATTCGACTTAATTCGCTTTCCATTTTGGGAGCTAAGTTATGGAATTGCCTGAAGCCTGATTTGCGCAAACTTAGGAAAAAACCTTTCAAATACAAAATTCACCACTTTTTACGTACGGTGCTTGGTGATGAGGATGATTATGTTGATGCCTCAACGTTAATCTTGAAAATTACCAATTATCATTAATCATACTCTAGCTATCATTATTACTTCCTTATGTTTCATGTCAACTTATAGGTTCTTGCTCTCATGCAAATGCTTGCTATCTGTGATTGTATTTGTATTCTTATATCTTTTATTTTATTATATTTTATTTTATTTCTTTCTTCCTTTACCTGATTTACTGTTAATCTATATTTTCTAAATTTGATTAATGCAAGTTACACAGCCCACCTCGATTAGCTTTGCTGTATGCGGGTTGTGTATTTCTTTAATTTACTAAATTTAAACTATTGAAATAAAATGATTATGATCGCAGCAACCGATGATACGAATACGGTCTATTCAGTGTTACCGTTAATTCGTAATTTGCTCTGAATTTACTATTATCGTTAATTTAGAAGACTGAAAATTTGAATTAATTGGATCATGGGAAATGGTCATATATCTTTCAAAAGACAACCCAAGTGTATGGACATAGGACTCGAACCTGGAAATGCTGATTAACCCGTCACCTAACCACTTGACCGCACCGCTAACGACTCGGTGATAACTTTAAACTTGATAACGCTGTAATATCTCTCGGCAACAAACAGTATTACACTGCAAAATGTCTGTCACCAAACTTTACGACAAAGCTAAACGTTTTATTAATCAAAGCTTAGGCGGCCTAATATGATCTAGCTTAGGTCTAATTACTCTTCAGTAGCGATATTGACAATAAATTTGACAGTTAACTTGTGAAAATACGTTGTTCGTGGTTAGCCTTACGAAGCTCGTTTCATCCCGACCAAGGGACTCATCAGAGACCTTTCTGCTTGGCAAACGCATTGGGCACCTTGGTCAGGATGAAACGAGCTTCGTAAGACTAACCACGAACAATGTATTTGCACAAGTAGCGATGTTAACTCAATCTTTTTTTTTTAAGAGAGAGCACGATCTCTTGATCTTCAGTTGTTAAGCGGAAAAAAGCGGTTCCGGTGGAGTAGAGACTCCGGGCCAAATCCAGTTCAGTGATATAATATTTTAGTTCCTTGTTTTCTCTGCTACCACAAGTCCTGAGACACAGTGTCCTAAATTAACAATAATAGCAAACTTTATGCAAATTACGAATTGACGATAATCGTGAATATAGAGAAGAGATCATATTGCATTATCTTGCCTTCCGAATAGACCATTTTGCAGTTGTGTGCTCAGTTACCTGGCCTTTGAATGAAAGTGAGTCTGGAGTTGAACTTACTTTCATAGAAACCTCACTGCTTTTCTCATGTTAATGATGTTGTTCTCATGCTAATTAGTAGGAATTTACATAAGAAAAGCAGCGAGATTTCTATCAAAGCAAAGTCAACTCCAGCCTCACTTTCATTTAAAGACAATGAAACTAAACACACAAGTGTTAATGGTCTATTGACCCAATCTCGTCACCAGAGCTCTTCTCCTTTTCGCGTGACTGAGTTAGAGAACCTCGGCCTCGGGTCGTGCGCAGACATAAGACCCGAGGCACTGGTGACGAGAATGCGAATATTGCCCCGGTTAAGCGAGGGGACACCCTTCTGCCCGGGACAACTTTTCTTCATATAAACGGGGCTGGGATTACTAGAACGACCAAATTGAAGTGCAACACGATCTCTTCCTCAAATGAAGGATTATCCTTCATTGTCAGTTTGCCTTAAATGAAGTATTATCCATTTTGACTTAGGATTGTGCAAAGTTACGTTTTGAAGAGACGTTTTCGTCACCGTCGCCGTAGCTGATCCGCTCATCCGTCTCACCCAGACAAAATTCCTGCCAAGACAACACGATTTCTTCCTCAAATGAAGGGTTATCCTTCATTATCAGTTTGCTCCAAATGAAGTATAATCCTCCATTAAGATTACTCTGTCCCAGGACTTGTGGTAGCAAATAAAAAGAAAAAAAGTACAGGACAGGATTTGAACCCGGAGCGAGTACCCACTTAAATGCACTGTTTTTGACTAGAAAATGTGCCGATTATTTACCAAAGCTAATAAGTATATATGTATTTATTAAATTCTCAACCTCGGATAATGCATTTCGCATGCTCTGATTGGTTCACTCAATCTCGGTTATCAGCTCATATACCTTGGTTTGACCTTATATGGTAAATGATTGCGTTAAGCGTTGCTAAACTAAAAATGTTTTCGCCGGAAAGCCAAATTTCCCTTTGAATGAAGCCAAAAAGAAAAAAAAACATTTTTTGTGGAAAGTTTGGATCAATTCCGACGTTTAGAAGAACGCGAAAATGCAAGAAATGTTTTTGTGATGAGCCTGCGTCTGTCTGACAACAAGGTATTACACAACATCGCATCAGTTCTCATCAGGTTTTTTCCATTTCGCTCGGATTTGCTCGCTTTTTCCGCTCGTATTTCGTACTACCAAATTTTTGGAGTTGAGGGAATTTAATAAAACAATTATTCCATTCGCGCTTGTTGGATACGAGACTGGTTATAGCCAACTCGGCGCTACGCGCCTCGTTGGCTATTTACCATCTCATATCCAACGCGCGCTTATGGAATAATTGTTAAATAATCATTGCTGAATAATGGTTAAGTCTGAAGCTTGATTTTAAAATGGTTAGCTTTCTCTTGAAGTTTGGTAACCGACATTTTTCACTGTGTAAGCTTGCCTCTTAGCGGGTGTTAATACACGTTTACAGCAGCACTTTTGGAAGAAAACATTATTGACGTTAATAAAAAATGATATCCTCGCAGTTAGTGATGTAGTAGTCTAGTGGTTAAGTCAAGGGGGTTATAAATCAAACGTTCCAAGTTCGAGTCCTGCGAGTCCAGACATTGGGGTTCGGCTTTTAAAAGAAATATGTTCATTTCCATGATCCCTATCAAGCTTTCAGTGTCCAAAATGAACGATAATACTTCACTTGGAAGAAATTGGACAATAGGACCTTTGCATAATGACGTCATTTGACTACAAGTACCAGAATCCTTCAGGTTTTGCTTGTCTCATGCTAATTAGAGCTATTGTTGTTTTTACCCCGCTGGGAATGCAAAATTTAAATAAGGAAAGAAAAACAAACTGAATTCTGGTAGTTGTAGTCAAATGACGCTATTGTGAAAATAGGCCATTAAGAATAATCCTTCAATTGAGGGAGAGAGTTGGTTGAATTGAGGGAAAAACTTGGTTGCGCAAACACAAGACCCAAGGCACTGGTGACGAGAATGCGAATATTGCCCCGGTTAAGCGAGCGTCCGGCTAGGAGGATGACCCTACTGTCGAGGGGACACCCTTCTGCCCGGGACAACTTTTCTCCATATAAACGGTTCTCTCCACGGTTCTTCTCCAAGGTCTCTCCTACTCGTCCCGGGGGACGAGTGGGAGAGAACCCTGGGGACAAGGTTGGTTTTGCAACCAATCTCTAGAGACACAGGGTGCTTTCCATTATGGCCGGACCAGAGACCAATGGAACTAACCAAGGAAAATGAAACGACAGTTTTCATCAAAAGTCAATTCCAACCTGACCGAAGGGTTCGCATTTACGTTTTGACCAAAATTTCGGTTACGTCACGATGAAATGCCGCTGGAAACGAGAATGTTTGTAAACTGCACGTTTCGGTCGAACCGGACCTCTAGAGGTGGTCCCAAATATTCCTGGTCGGACCGAACCGAAACGGACCTTTCCATTTGACTTCAGCCCGAAATCTCCGGAAATTTTGTCTTAAGGGAAGCACCCCACATATAACAATGCAGCAGTGTACAATGCTGGTGGACAAATAAAAGGAGCTCATGAGAGGTCTTTTGTTTTCGTCTGCGAACATCCATGGCGTCGGCTTTTACTTCGTGTAGAAGACGCACATGACGTAACAAAAGCTTTAGGGGTCTTTAGGGATTTAGACTTCTGATTTAAGTATTGTTTCACGATTTTTGTTCTATTGTTTTACGTCATGTGTGTCTTCTACACTAGGTAAAAAACCGTGGTGTGCCCACGTAACGTGAAAACCATTCTAAGTTTTCGGTTCAAAAATAGTTAATAATAACTATGGTTCAACAATACAAAATTACATATTGAAACACTGAAAGGGTGCATGATAAGGTTTTTTCCTCGAACGCTCGAAGTATTCTGGTTTCGGTTCAACAACGCACATTCCACATTGAAAACGTAATTTCTCTTTTTTTACAGGTGTCGCTCAAAAGGAAACATCGATTAATTCGACATTAGTTTTTTTTCTCGAACGCTGAAGCCCGTCTTCGTGTGGTAGTGTACGTGTTTATATAATAAAGGAGGACTAATTATTAGCGTCGAAAACAGACCTAGATATGTGGGTTTGAAACGCTCAGACATTAATTTGCTCTCTTCCGTTCAAAGAGAGGCCATGGTGACTTTAATTTCATGCGTAAATGATATTTTTATTCTCATGCAAATATAACTTATTTTGATTACACAAACAGCTTGCATTTGTCATGGAGTTCTATAAAAGAGCGAAGTCCCAAGCTTTGACTCATTATGTTTTTATTGGACTCGGGAGTTACAATTGGTATCGGTAAAATCTTACAAATGAAGGAATCAATGGAAGGACAATTCATTAAAAATGAGATGGAAGCGGAGCGATGAAATGTTCAAGAAAACGAAGCGGTAACTTTGAGGGGATACCATTTTGAACAGAAACGGAATTCGATAACAAGTACGTGAAATACAGTTTATGTGCTGCCGGTAACCCCCCGATATTTCTATAGATAACTATACAGA
>NC_090884.1:4517329-4546407 GCF_036669925.1 Montipora capricornis | reverse complement strand
AACGCATCGCGGCTATTTTTTCCTTTTTCTAACAACTCCTTTTATCCTTCCAAGTTTCAGAGGCTTTCGAAAGTCGCCGAAAATCCAAGCAGCTTTTGTTCAACGACCGATTTAGAAGGGGAGGTGGGTCTATTCCTGTTTTTATTTACGTCACAAATGATTTACATTGTATTTTAACTCTTTTGTAAATGCATTCAAAGTAGGATTGTGACGTAAAAACAGGAATAGACCCACTCTCCTTCTGACTCGGCGTGAAGAAAAGAAATGCCCTGGATTGCCGCAACTTTCGAAGCCTATAAAATGGCAGGATTTGTTAGAAAAATGAAAAAATGGCCGCAATGCGTTTCGAAGCAGGTGCAAAGACGCATTTTAGCGAAAAATATTTTGGGGTTATTGGCACTTTAATCTTACCGTGAAAACAGGTAATCATTTTTAAGTTTCTTTCGAGTCTGAATCAGTAATGTTAGCGAGACAACGGCTGTCGTGAAACACGGCCAGTTTTCCAATCAGTATCCCAGCGCTAGAAAACTAGACACTTACATAATAAAGTTCCTTTCTCCTTTTTCAACATCAATAGGTCTATTTACTTTTCGATAAACCGATTCGAATTAGGCCATCCGGGACAATCGTATCAGCACTTAGCGTCGAGAGGTTTTTTATTTCGTCCCTTCAGAGTTTTGTGGTTTGCTGGTTGTTGATGGCATCATTTGAAGAGATAAGATCTACGTTTTATGCTGAAATTGTCAACATAATCTTGCTAAAAAGATCCTGTGTAAATTTTTTCTCTTTTATTCCTTAATTTCTGACCAAATAACATACAGCTAATGGTACAATTTTATAGACACCTGTGTAGGTTATCTTACGTCCCATGGGGTTATCACAGGAGGCTTATTACCGGAGCCTCCGTCTTCCATATTAACCCTCTGATTCAACTAACCCCGTCCCGCCCGTATTACTTTTTATTTTTTATAGTAGCAACTCCCTGGGAAGTTTTCGTGGGTGTTTTTTCACAATAGCCAAGCATAAGCCTTGGTCATCCACTGATTGCGTCACATATGTCACGCCCGCGGCTGAAACACGGAAGGTAAGTTCAAAATATAGCAGTTCTAAAAATAAAAGACAGGATTGACTTAAGGGTACAATACGTACGGAAGCTCCGGGTAATGTGCTCCCGTTTATAAGTTTGAGATGGATTACAGGTAAAGTCTTGCTTACGAGCCAATGTGGCCCGTTACGCCGGAGATTTATCCCGGTTTTTGTAGCAATGAGCGACTAGGAGTATTTCTACTCCCCCCGGGATGGAATGCTAGTCCATCGCAGGATTACCCCCACATTTTCCGCCGTACCCATTTACACACCTGGGGGAGAGAGGCACCGTTAGAGGTAAAGTGTCTTGCCCAAGAAACAACAACAATGTCCCAGGCAATGTCCCAGGTGCCGAACCCGGACCACTCGAATCCGATCATGATCCACACCGCGGCCCGTGGTAAGACGGGGTCCCACAGCTTTATCTTCCTTATCCGAGAAGACTAGAGCGTTAACCATTGCAGAATTGTGATTACAAAGGCAACACTTTTCTGCTCAGTATGATTTAAAGACTCGATTGTTGGTCGATAGTCCGAAACTCACGACCAGTGGTCAAACCCGCTGAAGCCCCCCGGTGCGCGGGTCAAAATCATAATGAGCATGAATCTAGAAATAAGCGAATTTCCCTCGATTTATTTTTTGTTTGTGAGGGATAGGCAGCAACTTGATTCACTACTGCTTTCTATTCTCAATAGCATAAGGGATTAAAAGAATTTCACAGATGGGTTAGGCGACTTCTGGTTTTCATTCCTGGGGCTATTGTTGCATCCTTGCTCGTGACAGACAAGTGAAAGACTATCTAAAGCGAGAAATCAGTTTTAAAATGCACGAACTGTAGACTGGGTCTAAATTGCAGACTACGGTACGAAATAGGGCCTCGGCCCAGGCCTAGGAACCATAGGCCTTAGTCCTGCATTTTAGACCCAGTCTGCAGTCTGCATTTTATACTGACCGACTATCAAAGGTGTGCTAATTTACACAGAGGCAATTCGCTCCCTGGACAATTTATCTCCGTTTTATTCAGCCCCTTATCCCAGATATGAATTAATTCTAAGTGACAAAGCTGCTCACTTAATTTTTAGGCCCTATAGCGACATGATTTTAGATCATGCGGCTACTGAGTACAAGTTAAATGGAGTAGGCGACTTGTTCTGTGGCTAAATGTCCAGGGGGCGAATTGCTGACATTGGGGCTATGATGGGACCAATGCGCTGATACTGTTTCCCAGTCTTTCAATTATTTCAAAACGGTTTTTGTTCTCACATTAAAGTAATTATGTTTGGATTCTATCTAGAACTAGTTGACCTAACTTGCCCATGACATGATATGTCACTGCCTCCTTATAGGTTATGTCCAAGCCCGTTTGTCCCATCAGTAGTACCGTTCAGATGGACTTGCAATTACCCTTGGTCTGAACTCTGTCCTTTCTGAGAGACATATGTCAAAGACCAAACTTTCTGAGATGCTCATCAAAGATGGACTGGCACTTCAATTATGCTTTCCTCAAATATATGACTCAATAATTTTGACGAAAGCTGCCACTCACCCAAAAGAAACACGGAAGAGCGTCTCTATTAGTTTTTATAGTGATTAAGTCCCCGGCGGAAAACTATGATGACGTCCGTGCCATGAAGAAATGACCTTAAGAGGCATTCAGGACATTCTTTATTATCCTAACTGAGAACGGTCTCGGGCAAACTATTGGGACCACTTTTTGGTGAACGAAAGGTGATCTAAGTTACGAAAAAAAAAAAAAGCCAAACGGAATTGATCATTGTTTGAGTGGAGTATGGGATGGTGACAGGACTGGATCCATGGAAGCCGAGACAAGAAGATGGGATGAGTACCCGACAATGGGAAGCATGCATGGACTCCACTGCCCTGACCCTGACCGTGTGTCCATAATATAAAATGGTTCCGCCGTATGGTCCGGTTTTCTTTCCTTATAGACCCGTTGTACCTTCACACACACAGTCTGCAGACGTCGATGGATTCGGATATGGGTTCGCAAGTCCGAAACTATAGTTCGTTCATACGGTCAGTTTAGGGTCGATACGTGTGGAATGAACGCGATCGAGTCTGAGCATGGTCAACTGGAGTCAATAACGGGGTCCTACTCGAAGAAGTATACGAGACCATAGACAGTGGCCTCATCACTGTCGTCCGCCATGTTTTATGAATATGTCATACTGGGCAGAGGCTCTTGTCACGTGACTTGTCGTCCTATACCACTCAAACAAGAAACCATACCACCCCCAGTCCTTTGAAGATTTGCACGGGTTATTTTCAAACCAGTCTCCCTCAACGTAATGTCCTAACACACAATCCTTTGGAAGCTTCGGTAATTCCATTCGCCGGATTTATACTATGATTGTATTTTGGGTTAAATAAAACGTGAGGCAGAAGACGGAGTGCCAGTTGTATCTCGTAGTGTGACTGTCGCGTGCTACCATTCAGTTCCAGGCCCTAACCCTCCTCCTCGGCGGAGGCAAGCCCTGGCAAACGAGGTTGTGTCACGTGCTACCCTTGTGGTAAAAATAGGGACCTTTAGGGTTTTTACCCGTTTACCCAACGAGCATTAGATTGCACAAAGGATTTGTACAATTTATCTCCCACAATCGGGTTTGGGTACAAGATATATACCGGCAATTTCCTTGCTTTATGAAACCTCGTTAGTGTCAAGCAAACCGTGGTGTCACATGTGATACGCCATTTTGACGTCTCCTGAGCTTATGCTTTTTTCTCCGTTGTTCTCGACATCTAAAAATAACTGAAACTGAAATACAGCATAATCCCAACGGCTAGACCTGGGCGACGTCCCTTTCTGTCTTCCCTAATTTCTCTTGTTTTAGTACCATCCTGATATCGTTTGTGGTACTGATTCCATTCTTGTCCATTTGTAACTGCACATTAAAAGTTTCTTTCTAGTTCTTTCTTATCCTTGTTCAATTTCAAGATTAAAAACGTTCAGGCTAAGGTTTACGAACCGCACCCTCGCAAAACCATCTGGCTTCATCCGGCGAAACTGAGCTACATACATAGCACTATGGAATTGCCAGATTTGGTGTACGTCGGCAACTGATCTTACTAGCTTACCATTGCAGTGGTAAGAGTCACACAAACCAGGACATGCCTAGTGTTTTAAATTCTTGAGTACTGATTATTTCTCTGTATAAAATTTACGGCCACTCGATATTGCGTTTTTTGGCGTTCTCAGTCGCTGACCCCCAAATCCGACATCTCGTACTAACCGAGTTCGAGTTCCGTACTATAAGTTACGGACTGTGTTTTTTTTTTTTTTTTTTTTCCGTTGGTCCCATGTCCCCCCCCCCCCAAAAGGGCTCGGCAGCGAAGCGATCAACAACCTTTAAAAACGAATAAATCTCATGGCTTTTTGAAATATTTCTTGTAAGATTTAAATAGTTTCACCGAGAAAATACGCAGGTCAAATTGTCAAATTTATTGCCTGTGCTTGTGGAATACGGCCCTCTAAATAAACTAATCATAGCTCAAGCGATACCGTATGTTGAGAAATATTAAGATAAGAAACACCGCGTGAGTTTCCAGTGAACCCAATGCCTTGCCTGGATTGAGATTTAAAACAATTATAAGTCGGATTCACACTTTTTGGAATATGTTTATTTGGGATTTTTTCCCATCTCATACGCCCAAATTCCAAATCATATCCATGGGATAAACTTATGTATTCTTCCATTTTAACAGTTGATGATATTTTTGGCACAATTTTTCCATGTTCTATTCGCCAAATAGCCAGCATAGCGAGTCTAATCACATCATGCTAAAATCGTTGATTATTGGACAGAGGCGTTTTGCATGATTCATGATTATTTGTCAATGGAAGAGGAGCTTATTTCGATATAGAGATCAACAAGCCAAAATGAAACATAAACTTTAGTTTCCAAACCTAAACACCGAGCAGTGGTACATAGAAATCGATCACGCACGCAGAATACTATGAAGAATCTACCGACTGCTGAGCTAGAATTTGCTCGAACATCAGAGTATTGAATGAGGTAGTGTTTTGCTTTTTCACTGACCCAAGTCACATAAAGATCAAGGTCTTAATCCACTGGTATAATCACGCTGGCTATACCACTTTACATCATGTGTCTCGACTGGGGATGATATTGTCCTTTGGCGAGGCGTAAAGCCATTACGGCCTTGAAAAGGAAGTATTATCTCGGGGAAAATTATACTGCGCAGTATAGAACCAAGTACAAGCTTTGAATTCCCCGCCCCCCCACCCCCCCCCCCCCCCTGATTTTATTTTTGTTTGCTTGATCAGTTTGATTGATCGATCGATACGAATGCCGATGGATGGAAGAATTGGATTGGTTTGATTGATTGATTGATTGAGTTGACTTGACTGATTGATTGATTTAATTGATTTGATGGATGATTGATTGATTTTGGGATGCAGTATTATTGCACAGGAAAGCTCGACCGACTCAGCTTCGAAAATCCTCTGGAAGTCACAATGAAGAAGTAGAGATTGTTGATTCTCCACCATCAAAGGCCCACGTTGACGCAAGAGAGGTAAGTCCTTGACTACCGTACGTTCAGTTTAGTGCAGATGGTAAGGTATCAGGTTGCTTAGCAACATCATAAGTGGGATTCGAACATACCTACCGTAACACCGTTCGGATGCTACTCCCATTGACGGTCAAAAACATCTGTGGAGATGGGTCGTCTATCTAGATACTGCATGGACAAAGTGTCCCGCTCTTTTACAATCTATGTCATGAGCCCGGCTCAAATTCCAATGCAACTCTGATGTTTAAGGACATAATGCGCCGAGAGGAGGATGATAAGCTTGTTGTTTGGCAAGGCGAGCAAAAGCACGACTAAGATTGGAGAGTCCTAAGTAGCGATTAAAAAGATGTGGCGATGCTGGATGATACAGACCTACGATAAGGCTTTCTCTATAGAAGAGCGACTAATCCAACAGTATTGATTTTCAGAGAAGTGTACCAGCTCTGGTAGGGCTATGTTAAGTGGTTGTTAGCTTCTTCTGATGTTTTTTGAATCACTTGGGCAATTTATAATTAGCGTATGTACTCGAATAAACGCCAAAAATGGAAGGAAAAGTACCAATAAACACCGCCCTCGAATCAGCGCCGCACCCAATCAGAAGAATATGTGACGTTTATTCGAGGATTGTAAGAAAAATTAAGACAAGTTTACGTTACAACTCGGTAATCTAAACCCAGCCTTGGAAATTATGTTCTCTTATAAAGATGTTTAAATTTCGGAAGTGGCCATACTTTGCAGCTCTTTCTTCAGAATTTTAACAATGCGCAGTTGCTTTGTTAAGACCAAGAATTTTCCCTGCCTCTCTCTGGAACTTTGAGTAATATTTAAAAACGATCTACCTTTACGGTAATTGATGTCAGTGATTTAAGAAACATGATTTTGAAATAATCGTTGCCTCGTTAATATCAACACCGCCCTTGCCATAAACGCCACATCGAAGAAGCTCAAAATTTAATAAACGCCGCGGCGTCGGACCGTTTCACGGTTTTGCGCATGTCCAAGCTTTGTCGCTAGCAGTTGTAAATTCTACGTTTTCTTACTGAACCAGATAATATTCATTAATCACAGAGAGTATTAAGCAAATACCTGAAAGACTAAGGCTCAATTTGGTGGAAGATACTGCGGTTACACAGAAAACATTGAGGAAATATGAAATTTAGTTTTCACCTCAAATTTATTTTACAGGTCGAACATTTTATTCTACGCACGAGTTGTCATAACGCACGAGTTATCTATTCGCATACAATAGGTTCACAACGCAAGGGAAATGATTGCCAAAAGTAATTCCCTTCTATGGCATTATTTCCCTTTCCTGCATCAGTGCTTTTGATTGTTTCATAACAATGAAATTAAATGGACAGACTGACAATTTGCCCATGCCCAGAGACGTGAAACTCTCCCTTTAATAGAGTAAATACGGTATTAGAGAAAAACTATCGTTGCTTTTAATTGGCTCCACACTGAGCCTCGGAGTACACAATACACTAACGTAGATTTTTCGTGTTCACCGCTTATTTAAGCCCGTGCGTTTTGAGCTGGTCTTTTTTATTGATATGTCCTCAAATGCATGTGCACGCGCGCGTAATTAGATGTACGACGATTTTTTATGGGCGTTACAAAGTTCTTCCTGCTCTGTTCCCAACTTAAACATCACTAGCGTCATACCATCGACGTCATAACGGCAGATCCCCTTCAACTCCTTAGTTCCTCTTAATTGTAAAGTTAAACAGCTGCAATTATTCTCACAAAAGAAAACCGTGCCAGCTCTTGCACTTTAATAGGTAGCCCAATACTTACACTTGAAGCGACACCTCATGTGGATAACAAAAGAGTGCGTACATTTTTGGACATAAATGGGTCATTTCCGAGTTCATGTCTACCTTCCCTTCAAAGCGAGTCAAAGTGCAAAGTTTTTGTGGTGGTAATTAGTTCTACTTTAAATATGAATGAAAACTAATTTTCATTAGAAAAGACTTCACACTTAGACTCGCTTTCAATTGGAGGGCAGACATGAACTCGGAAATGGTCTAGAGATCAACCTCGTTCCCGGGAACGAGGTTGAGCTCTTGATGCACCTATCCTTGTACCATCCAGTGAACAGGTGCTTTAAAATTTCGTGTCCAGCGATTTATCTGTTCGTTTTCACTTAAGCTCCAGTTAATTTACTTTATTTTGATCCACAGCCACCCTCAGGAGTTTCGGAAACAAAGTTCTGAAGTTCCCATGCTCTTGGCTTCACAGTAGACAGACTTGACATCTCGTTAGGTTGTTGCAATGGAGCAAGCAATTGTTACGTTGACCTCACAAACCCTTCAACTGAGGAATCACGACAAATTGACAGTCACAGAAATGGAAATTAAGATTTGTCCTTTAGATTCCTAGCTCTTGATAAATAATCTTTTCTTGTAAATAAATATATTTTTGAGAGATGCAACTGATGAAAACGTGCATTCTCACGATTGTGTTGAAGTGAGTGCATGATAAATGTTGAACTCGAATAAACGAATGGAGAAATAATTTTTCCGTTGGCGCACTGATGTGAAAAAATCCAGATTGGAGTGCTTTATTGTTAATTTTGGGCCGCGTTTTTTTCCCAATTTGTCACTCCAGAGCAAGGCTATGGTCAGTTCGTCATCTGAAAGACTCACTAACAATTACAATGCTCAACATCATTGACAATGTTATTAAGCCCTAAAAAGTGTGACGCTTTAACAATAAAGAATACCTTGAAGTGACTGGACCTGTAGCTAACTTAATTGAAGGAATGCTGACTTTAAACTTAATCTTTTTCGTCGTTGTGAAATCGATAACCTGCTCACAGACGGGAGAAAGAGAGTAGTCGATAACAAAACGGCCGCGTTTGCCACCAAAAACGTAAGTACTTTTGCTTTTGAGAAAGGAAAACATCTTGGTTGTCGGTGGCTCGATTTTATTTTATTTGCAATAGATAACTTGATTCTCACAATCGACGTTTTGTCGTCGATAACTTTTTGTTATCAACAACTAAAATTTATCGACAATTACTTCCCTCGTGTGTGGAGGTCTTAACCCCTAGACTAATCATAGCTCCGCCATAACAATTAAAAAATAGGCACGCATTGCGGACGTGTAGTAGTGGAGTAACACAGCGCTTTCTGCTTTCAGTATTCCATAACTGTCAACTGAGCTGCGTTTTGTTTTCGAGGAGATTCAAGTTGTACACGATATTGTTTTGGTCAGTACCGTATATCATTGTAGTGCCATTGTCGATGTGTTAGGTAAATAGGCCCCTGAGAAGACATGTGGTTACTAATAAAATACTAAAACCCAAAAATTGAAGAAAATAACAGGGAATCGAGAAACATTGGCTTCGAGGCTGACATGTTGATCATTTTTAAGTTCCCTTGCAACTTCTTCTTCGCCACAAGTTTAAACGTGTGCTCTGAGCCTCTGACAGCTTTCCAAGACAAAAGTTCACTGAAGTTAACCCCTGCCCGGTGGGGTCAGTATCTGGATGAGAGACTTCAAAATATACGAGTTGCTGTCAGACTAAAACTTCCATTTTAACGCTCAAAAATGCGAAGTAAGCAGGGTACAGATTTTGCTAGCCTGCCTTATGCAAAGCAAACACTGATGCAAAAGTAAATAAATATTGATACACAGTTTTTAGGAAGAGCAAGAGAAACTTTTCAGGAAGTATGGATCGAGAATAAAGTATTTTGCCACCAGCGACATTAAACAACATAAGTTTTGAACCGCGAATATAAAAGTTATCATCAGCGAAAGACATTTTGGGAGATTTTTGCTACGTTCAATTTTTCTATTGCACTTTAGGCCACACAAGTAAATCGCAAAATCGAAAGTGACGTCGAATTCGGCGGTCGCCGTGATCAAGGTACCTTGCGTGTTTACTAACAACTCGCGAAACAAAGGATACATCTGTGTCAAAATTATGGCAAGACACCGGGTTTTCGTTTTTGTTTTTGTTACTTTTTGCGAATTCAACACAACGATCACAATCTCCCAACTCTTTGAGGTAGACCGTTGTTTCTGCAAAGTAATAATTCACTCTCCTACACGAGGTTATTTATCACCAGGTAATTCCATCGTTTTGGAAATAACAGCTGTCTTATTACTCATTTGCATCACAAATTTCTGCCGATTTTGGGGCTCATTTGTTGAAATTCAAGCACGCTTTCAACAGACCTGTTATTTTCGCGATTTATGCACGCGCTGCGGGCCTATTGACACCACGGACTTTACGCTCTTACACTTTTAAAAACAATATTTATTTTTTAACCGCTTTTTACCCCCTTTTCTCGTCTGGTAAGAAACACTACACGTCATAAGATTACACAAAACGCATGCGCAAAAGGTGGTTGTATAAGAAACAGGTATCCCTGTCGTCTTAAGCTTTAGGGATTTTATATATATTTAGTTGAGTAATTCAACGGAAGTGTGTTACGGCAGTACAGTTCAAATTGTACAGTTTTGCAATCTTTCGCTTGACAACATGCGAGGCAAAACCAAAACTAAACTACCTCCAAGATTACAAGAACTTGGCTGAATGTTTTCAGAGTGGCGCAGCGTAACGAAGCGAGAAAGTTGGAAGATATCCCTCGTCATGAGCAAGATGCAGTTCAGTTTGCCGTTTTTTTCGCTGAAATTAGAAAAGAGGACGGTCACGAATACAAATCAGAAAGTTTGGGTGTCATGCAGTACTGGTTGGACCGTCATTTGAAAAACTATGGCAGAAACTACAGTATTTTGCGAGATCGTGAATTTGCAAATTCAAGTAATTAACCATAGGTGGCCCAAGCTCGCGTTACGTGCGAGACGTGACTGATAGTGCCGCCTCAGCGACAACACTGTTCTAGACAATATTTTTTTGTTTTTGAGTTTCACAAACAAAGGGTGCAGGGAAGCCAAATGTTATCAAGGAATGAACGAAATAAAGTAAGTTAACTCAACTGTTTATTTTGTTTTGTCTTTTCGCGGTCAAGGAGGTGAATCCGCTGAGCGAGGTACACGCGGGCGAAAAAAAGTGAGGTAATCGATCTCGTTTCTTGCGCCTGCACTCATCTTGCATAGCGAACACATCCTGACGCCTTACCGATCAAAGCCGATCACCTTAAGGCGGCTAAATGCGAGATACAAAAACCCTCAACTTGGCGCGTCAACTTTGTTTCGTTGCAAGTTTGGGTCGATGGTTCCCCTTTTTCACCTTGCATGATCATCTTGTCACGCAACAAAAACACTTGTTGCGGGTTGAAGAAAGTTGTTGCGAAAAGTAGAGCGCGGGTCTACTCTGAGCAACAAATTTTAGCGTTGTTGCTCGTTTTTCATCAAGCTCACAACTTGTCGCGCATCAAATGTGCTCGTGTACTAGCAAATCAACTAATCAGCGCGCTGCATTTCTTCAACCCGCAACAAATGTTTTTGTTGCAGGTGAAGTTGATCATGCAAGGTGAAAAACGCGAAACATCAGCAAAAACTTGCAACGAAACAATGTTGCGCGACAAGTTGAGGGTTTTTGTACCTCGTATTTCGCCGCCTTTACCGATAACCGAACCTCGGCGGAGGAGAGAGACGCGAGCTTGGGCCGCCTATGCAATAACTTGAAGCGAGCGCAGGGTTACGGAACGCGAAAAAATGCCTTTTGTGCTTTAAGCGAAACAAACGAAGAATTCCTCTGGAGTTCAGGTAATATTTTGGAAAAAAAATGATTCAAATCTTTTAGTTCGCCTTTCTTTAACGATAATAGCTTGCTGAGTAATGCCCAATTACAACTGACTAGCTATTTAATTAATCGGTAACAGGACTGCATGCTGGTCCAATTTGGAAATAATCGGATTCAACAAATCCTTCGGACTGCCAAATTGAACTTGGCCTATGGCCTCGTCCAATTTTGGCTGTCCTCATAATTTTTTTCATTCATGCAATTATTTCCAAATTGGACAGCATGTAGCCCTATGACATATACATAGTTAAGGGCATATTTAGTGTAACATAACGATGGTTTTCTTATTGCATGACACACATCTCAGTTAATGAGCAGTTCTTATTTATACCGTTACAAAATCTTAAACTTCAACACCATCAAAGCAGCACTTTGATACGTTTCCTAGTCACGTCCGCAAGATTTCAGTCATTAAAAACTATACCATGTAAACGTTTTCAGCCTCACAACGCCAAATTATGTAACAACGTTCAGCCTCAGTTCCAAAATTAGACGTTTTATAAATAAAAGAGTGTACTTAGTAATTTGCTTTCTGGGGTTACAGAGGGAGCTCCGCTTTTAGGCTTGGCTAAGGTTTGCCTCCTTTTGTATGAAATGCTGTTTAACTGTTTCGCTTGATTTGGTTGCCATGGTTCCGGTTCCCAGTCGCTGAATTTGGCAAATTTTTCGTGACACAGCACCTTTAAATCCCAACGACGAGACTTTCTTTTCGTAAATCGAGTCTGTTTTATGCCACCTAACTCCTGTATCGTACAGAACCTTTTCAATTAGCAACCCTTTAATAAGTATAATATTTTATTTTAATTTGAAAAATTATGTTTAACTGTGGTGTCACTTGACAGCCTGGGCACAATTAACTTACAAATTTAGCGGGAATGTTTTTCAACACCAACGATGTGGTTTGCTCACTGCTGATAACTGAGAAAAACTCAGTTTGCAATCGAACTTACAATCTTAAGAACATGATAAGCACGTTTTCAGGCTGAAATCGCAAAAAATAATCATGATAAAACGTTAACAAGAGCGTCCCATCTAATTTTTCCAGCGATTTTAGTTCAGTTTTACGGTTGTCGTAAGCGATACACAAAACGCAGTTCAATGAATTAACGAGCGGTGAAGGTTGCCGTTTTTAGAGTGTATCAATGATACAAACTTTTCAGATAAAATATTTCAATAATCCTATTTTAACTTTCCGTTTACTCACGTATTAGCCGTTTTAGCACAAATGATCAAACTGGGTGTGCGATTAAACAGTTCCGTCAAAAATTCCCTTAATTTTGTCGATAATTTTAAAGGATACAGCCTTTCGGCTAGTTCAAATCTACGTTATAAATATTTAAATTTAAATTTCCCGAAAACAAAACATCGATTAGCAAGCTGGCTGTTTCTTAAATGAAAACAAAAAGTTATGACGTCACAAAGTAAAACGGCACAAGAGAACCCGAAATTTATTGGACGTTAAAACAGCACAGTTTATAACAAATTCAAATTCAGTCTTTCTGATCGTGATGGCGGACGATTTGCCGAAGGAATAGCTAGAAACAATGAGGTACGTTTGACTTGTAAGGAATCAGCGTGATTTCGAGATGAAGTTCCCTGTCGGCCTTTTTTCCGGGCCGAACTTGAAAGTAATGTGTACTCGTTACATATTTTTGCAGCATACAATCGCAGATTTTCTTTCGAAAAAAACACTTTTAACGCTTTAAAATGTTCTTTCGTGCTTTGAAATATGATCTGAAGAATGACGGATAGAAGCACCGCGTGCGATAGAATTCCGAGGTTGGCAGCAATATTGTTTTTAATATTATATATACAATACGCAGACACCTTGATGTTTCGTAAACAGAAGCTTGAACTGGCGGGCAGATGAAAATGTTGGTGATACTGACAATTTGATCTCAAAGGAAAAAAGTTTGATCTGATCGATCCAAAGCATTTTTTACACGATTTCTATAACTTATTATTTAAAATCCACATAGTCTCACGTACAACAAGGCTAAACCGCGATTAGCCTGTTCCAGACTCCGAGATAGTAGGAAAAGCGCAAATATGAGAAAACGAGTGCAAAGAAACGCGTCTCATTTTCGCGTTCCCTTTCCGCTCGCGCCGACCATATCTAACAGGCAACTGATCGAACATCTAACAGGGGCACCCAACGAGAATATAGTTCAAAACCACTTAGACATAGCATTGTCAAACGTATTTAGTATTTAAACGGAAGATATAGGCATATTTTTATCCCCCAAAAATTGTTCATCTTTTCGGATTCCTAGCTGAAAGTCTAGTGATCCGAAAATTATAGGGATTAAAACTTACCTTTTCGAAAATTTCAGCCAGAAAAAAGGGCTCCCGAAAATTTTAGGAGACCTTTTTAGGGTAAAAATCCCTTAAAAATGGGCAATTATACCATTTTTTAGATGTTCGAAAATCCTAGGACAGGCAGGCAAGCAAGAAATTTTACAACAAATGTTCGGAAAATTCTAGATCTCAAATCGTCTTCCGAACAGATATTTTCCGAAAATTGACGTTGGGTGTCCCTGATCTAACAAAAAATCAGCTACCTTAGAGCCTGTGTATCTTCCCAGGGTGCATGGTAAATATCACCGGACTTTGATCTCCGATGATACCCTTGCCACGTGCAGTGCGCGTTTTTTCTTTTGTTCGTTTGTTTTCTTAGAACTCCAACTTTTCGGGACAATTCGGGTACTATAACTCCCTTCGATCCTTTATAATGAAAACGTTTTTTCGTCAGTCCTAACATCTACAATCGGGTTCAAAAGACTTCCGGACACTTCTCAATTTTGGGTGAAAAGTAGAGAATTTACTATACATGCTTCCATCGTTTTATGTTCTTCAGTCGCTGCCTTTTTCGCCCCCTATCCCTATCCAGTGGATAAGCCATAGCGAAACCGATTGCGCTATCTAATGGATAGTGATTTATCCAGTGGATAGTGATTTATCCGGCGGATAGCGCGCTATCCATCGTTTGAAACAACTGGGCCCAGGAGACTGGGAAGACAGCGCTCGCGCATGCTCTTGTTATCCGACTCATTCTCTACCTCGACAACCCATTCTCTTTCTTGAATTAACGATGATCGTTAATTCTTAATTTGCTCTGAATTTACTATTACCGTTAATTTAGAAGACTGAAAGCTTGATATGGATTATGGGAAATGGACATATATTATTTAAAAGACAACCCAAGTGTAAGGAAGTAGGACTCGAACCTAGGAATGTTCATTATTAACCCGTTACCTAACCACTTGACCACCGCACCGCTAGCTACTCAGGAACCATATTTTAAACACTATTTGATAATGCTGTGTTATCCAACGACAACAAACAATATTACAGTCCGCAAAGGTCGCTTTCCAAACTTCACGACAAAGCTAAACATTTTAAATCCAAGGTTAGGCTTAAATTATTAACCTAGCCTAGGCCTTATATTTTTATTCAGCAGCGATATTCTATGGCAGACTATAAAAAACGTTTCTTTGAAAACGCGTTGTAGTGATCTTCAGTAGCGAAGCGGAAAGAAGCGGTTCCTATGAAATAGAAGTTCCAGGTTCGAATTCAATCCACAGATATAATTTTTTATTTCCTTATTTTCTCTGCTACCACAAGTCCTGGACACAGTGTTCTAAATTAAATTGAAAGCTAATTAAGAATTAACGGTAGACGTTAATTTAGAGAAGAGATCATGTTGACCTCGAATAGACCATAGTCGTATTCAGTCAGTGTTGGACTGGAACTAGAGGCTTATGCGGGGAATATATTTAATGGTATTTGCTTTTGAAAAGATTGCCCTGCATTAGCCTCCATTGCAAGCTACGTAGTTCCAGTCCAATTCTGAGAGTCTTAACTATCAGATTAATATAAGGACAAACAATAATGCCTCAAATATTGATACTTCTCTTGAATGCAAAGATTATGTGAAGTTCCTGGCCTGGTAGTTGTTATCGATAAAAACTTAATCTGGAAAATATCATATCGATTATCTTGCCTCTAAAATCAGCAGAGTTGTTTGAATTATTGTACCATTAAGGCACTCCGACCCTTTAAATACTTCAATCCAAATTTACCGTCCTCTTATTTTCCTGTATACCTACTATGGAATTGCTGCCTGGGGCCAAGCTGCACAGGTTTATTTGAGGAAGATCTTTATCTTACAAAAACGAGCTCTTAGGCTAATATTCTTTCAGTGTTGGAAATAGACTACATGCAAGAGAAAATGAGGGGACAGAGAAGGAGGCTCCCGGTCCAGCCCTTGGGATATGTCATGTCCACGAAAGTTATTTTTAGACGAGCGGAAGTCTTCCGAGACGTCCGCATGCAGGCCAACCTCGGTCCGATGTTTGAAAGAAAATGTATATTCATCAGCCTTCCCCTTGCGCCATCATTTTCTCTTTTCACTAAGAACCTGAGAGCGAGGCAAGACTGCATGCGGACGTCTCAGAAGACAGACTTCCGCTAGAACAAAGACTTCCGCTCGTCTAAAAATAACTTTCGTGGACATAACATATCCCGGCCAACGCCTTGAGCCTCCCTCTCTGTCCCCTCATTTTCTCTTGCTACATGCTATTCTACCCCTCAATATGCTCTATTTTGAAACATTATGTTCTCTTATGCACTACATATCTACCAATTCTGCGCCTCAGAGTATCTATAATCTTTTTACCTGGTCATCCGACGTTCATTCATATGACTCTAGATTTTCTGATGCTGGTATAACTTGTATGTTAATAAATCAAGACTGAGTATTCGACTTAATTCGCTTTCCATTTTGGGAGCTAAGTTATGGAATTGCCTGAAGCCTGATTTGCGCAAACTTAGGAAAAAACCTTTCAAATACAAAATTCACCACTTTCTACGTACGGTGCTTGGTGATGAGGATGATTATGTTGATGCCTCAACGTTAATCTTGAAAATTACCAATTATCATTAATCATACTCTAGCTATCATTATTACTTCCTTATGTTTCATGTCAACTTATAGGTTCTTGCTCTCATGCAAATGCTTGCTATCTGTGATTGTATTTGTATTCTTATATCTTTTATTTTATTATATTTTATTTTATTTCTTTCTTCCTTTACCTGATTTACTGTTAATCTATATTTTCTAAATTTGATTAATGCAAGTTACACAGCCCACCTCGATTAGCTTTGCTGTATGCGGGTTGTGTATTTCTTTAATTTACTAAATTTAAACTATTGAAATAAAATGATTATGATCGCAGCAACCGATGATACGAATACGGTCTATTCAGTGTTACCGTTAATTCGTAATTTGCTCTGAATTTACTATTATCGTTAATTTAGAAGACTGAAAATTTGAATTAATTGGATCATGGGAAATGGTCATATATCTTTCAAAAGACAACCCAAGTGTATGGACATAGGACTCGAACCTGGAAATGCTGATTAACCCGTCACCTAACCACTTGACCGCACCGCTAACGACTCGGTGATAACTTTAAACTTGATAACGCTGTAATATCTCTCGGCAACAAACAGTATTACACTGCAAAATGTCTGTCACCAAACTTTACGACAAAGCTAAACGTTTTATTAATCAAAGCTTAGGCGGCCTAATATGATCTAGCTTAGGTCTAATTACTCTTCAGTAGCGATATTGACAATAAATTTGACAGTTAACTTGTGAAAATACGTTGTTCGTGGTTAGCCTTACGAAGCTCGTTTCATCCCGACCAAGGGACTCATCAGAGACCTTTCTGCTTGGCAAACGCATTGGGCACCTTGGTCAGGATGAAACGAGCTTCGTAAGACTAACCACGAACAATGTATTTGCACAAGTAGCGATGTTAACTCAATCTTTTTTTTTTAAGAGAGAGCACGATCTCTTGATCTTCAGTTGTTAAGCGGAAAAAAGCGGTTCCGGTGGAGTAGAGACTCGGGCCAAATCCAGTTCAGTGATATAATATTTTAGTTCCTTGTTTTCTCTGCTACCACAAGTCCTGAGACACAGTGTCCTAAATTAACAATAATAGCAAACTTTATGCAAATTACGAATTGACGATAATCGTGAATATAGAGAAGAGATCATATTGCATTATCTTGCCTTCCGAATAGACCATTTTGCAGTTGTGTGCTCAGTTACCTGGCCTTTGAATGAAAGTGAGTCTGGAGTTGAACTTACTTTCATAGAAACCTCACTGCTTTTCTCATGTTAATGATGTTGTTCTCATGCTAATTAGTAGGAATTTACATAAGAAAAGCAGCGAGATTTCTATCAAAGCAAAGTCAACTCCAGCCTCACTTTCATTTAAAGACAATGAAACTAAACACACAAGTGTTAATGGTCTATTGACCCAATCTCGTCACCAGAGCTCTTCTCCTTTTCGCGTGACTGAGTTAGAGAACCTCGGCCTCGGGTCGTGCGCAGACATAAGACCCGAGGCACTGGTGACGAGAATGCGAATATTGCCCGGTTAAGCGAGGGGACACCCTTCTGCCGGGACAACTTTTCTTCATATAAACGGGGCTGGGATTACTAGAACGACCAAATTGAAGTGCAACACGATCTCTTCCTCAAATGAAGGATTATCCTTCATTGTCAGTTTGCCTTAAATGAAGTATTATCCATTTTGACTTAGGATTGTGCAAAGTTACGTTTTGAAGAGACGTTTTCGTCACCGTCGCCGTAGCTGATCCGCTCATCCGTCTCACCCAGACAAAATTCCTGCCAAGACAACACGATTTCTTCCTCAAATGAAGGGTTATCCTTCATTATCAGTTTGCTCCAAATGAAGTATAATCCTCCATTAAGATTACTCTGTCCCAGGACTTGTGGTAGCAAATAAAAAGAAAAAAAGTACAGGACAGGATTTGAACCCGGAGCGAGTACCCACTTTAAATGCACTGTTTTTGACTAGAAAATGTGCCGATTATTTACCAAAGCTAATAAGTATATATGTATTTATTAAATTCTCAACCTCGGATAATGCATTTCGCATGCTCTGATTGGTTCACTCAATCTCGGTTATCAGCTCATATACCTTGGTTTGACCTTATATGGTAAATGATTGCGTTAAGCGTTGCTAAACTAAAAATGTTTTCGCCGGAATGCCAAATTTCTCTTTGAATAAAGCCAAAAGGAAAAAAAAAACTTTTTTTGTGGAAAGTTTGGATCAATTCCGACGTTTAGAAGTACGCGAAAAGGCAAGAAATGTTTTTGTGATGAGCCTGCGTCTGTCTGACAACAAGGTATTACACAACATCGCATCAGTTCTCATCAAGTTTTTTTCGATTTCGCTCGGATTTGCTCGCTTTTCCGCTCGTATTTCGTACTACCAAATTTTTGGAGTTGAGGGAATTTAATAAAACAATTATTCCATTCGCGCTTGTTGGATACGAGACTGGTTATAGCCAACTCGGCGCTACGCGCCTCGTTGGCTATTTACCATCTCATATCCAACGCGCGCTTATGGAATAATTGTTAAATAATCATTGCTGAATAATGGTTAAGTCTGAAGCTTGATTTTAAAATGGTTAGCTTTCTCTTGAAGTTTGGTAACCGACATTTTTCACTGTGTAAGCTTGCCTCTTAGCGGGTGTTAATACACGTTTACAGCAGCACTTTTGGAAGAAAACATTATTGACGTTAATAAAAAATGATATCCTCGCAGTTAGTGATGTAGTAGTCTAGTGGTTAAGTCAAGGGGGTTATAAATCAAACGTTCCCAAGTTCGAGTCCTGCGAGTCCAGACATTGGGGTTCGGCTTTTAAAAGAAATATGTTCATTTCCCATGATCCCTATCAAGCTTTCAGTGTCCAAAATGAACGATAATACTTCACTTGGAAGAAATTGACAATAGGACATTTGCATGATGACGTCATTTGACTACAGGTACCAGAATCCTACAGGTTTTGCTAGTCTCATGCTAATTAGAGCTATTGTTGTTTTTACCCCGCTGGGAATGCAAAATTTAAATAAGGAAAGAAAAACAAACTGAATTCTGGTCGTTGTAGTCAAATAACGCTATCGTGAAAATAGGCCATTAAGAATAATCCTTCAATTGAGGGAGAGAGTTGGTTGAATTGAGGGAAAACTTGGTTGCGCAAACACAAGACCCAAGGCACTGGTGACGAGAATGCGAATATTGCCCCGGTTAAGCGAGCGTCCGGCTAGGAGGATGACCCTACTGTCGAGGGGACACCCTTCTGCCCGGGACAACTTTTCTCCATATAAACGGTTCTCTCCACGGTTCTTCTCCAAGGTCTCTCCTACTCGTCCCGGGGGACGAGTGGGAGAGAACCCTGGGGACAAGGTTGGTTTTGCAACCAATCTCTAGAGACACAGGGTGCTTTCCATTATGCCGGACCAGAGACCAATGGAACTAACCAAGGAAAAATGAAACGACAGTTTTCATCAAAAGTCAATTTCCAACCTGACCGAAGGGTTCCATTTACGTTTTGACCAAAATTTCGGTTACGTCACGATGAAATGCCGCTGGAAACGAGAATGTTTGTAAACTGCACGTTTCGGTCGAACCGGACCTCTAGAGGTGGTCCCAAATATTCCTGGTCGGACCGAACCGAAACGGACCTTTCCATTTGACTTCAGCCCGAAATCTCCGGAAATTTTGTCTTAAGGGAAGCACCCACATATAACAATGCAGCAGTGTACAATTGCTGGTGGACAAATAAAAGGAGCTCATGAGAGGTCTTTTGTTTTCGTCTGCGAACATCCATGGCGTCGGCTTTTACTTCGTGTAGAAGACGCACATGACGTAACAAAAGCTTTAGGGGTCTTTAGGGATTTAGAATTCTGATTAAGTATTGTTTCACGATTTTTGTTCTATTGTTTTACGTCATGTGTGTCTTCTACACTAGGTAAAAACCGTGGTGTCCCCACGTAAAGTGAAAACCATTCTAAGTTTTCGGTTCAAAAAATAGTTAATAATAACTATGGTTCAACAATACAAATTACATATTGAAAACACTGAAAGGGTGCATGATAAGGTTTTTTCCTCGAACGCTCGAAGTATTCTGGTTTCGGTTCAACAACGCACATTCCACATTGAAAACGTAATTTCTCTTTTTTTACAGGTGTCGCTCAAAAGGAAACATCGATTAATTCGACATTAGTTTTTTTTCTCGAACGCTGAAGCCCGTCTTCGTGTGGTAGTGTACGTGTTTATATAATACAGGAGACTAATTATTAGCGTCGAAAACAGATAGATATGTGGGTTTGAAACGTCAGACCTTAATTTGCTCTCTTCCATTCAAAGAGAGGCCATGTTGCCTTTAATTTCATGCGTAAATGATATTTTTTATTCTCATGCAAATATAACTTATTTGATTACAACAGCTTGCATTTGTCATGGAGTTCTATAAAAGAGCGAAGTCCCAAGCTTTGACTCATTATGTTTTATTGGACTCGGGAGTTACAATTGGTATTAGTAAAATCTTACAAATTGAAGGAATCAATGGAAGGACAATTCATAAAATGAGATGGAAGCGGAGCGATGAAAGTTCAAGAAAACGAAGCGGTAACTTTAAGGGGACACCCATTTTGGACAGAAACGAATTCGATAACAAGTACGTTGAATACTTTTATGTGCTGCCGTTAATCGATATTTCTATAGATAACTATACAGATCAGCTGTTGAAGAAAGGCGTTATAGAAACCAATGACTTCTGTATATACTTGCAGTTAAATTCACGCGATTCAAAGTTTTTAGAGTCCCAAATTATATGGTTTCTGAGAGGTGGTACGCGATCAATTTCAGCCCCGAGAAAAATCTAGTACAGTTGAACCCCGTTAATTTCGAATTCCCCGCTAATTCGAACTAATGTTCATTTCCTGTGGTTTTGCCCCGTTTTTTCAGTCATTTTCCTACAGTTAATTCAAACTCGGCTATTTCGAATTCCCCGTTTATTGGAACAAAATTTTCTTTTCCTTGGACTTCATTCAAAGTCTAATTAAAAAGTTGTTGTTTGACAAACTTTAGACGCTGTCAGCATTGCGCACGATTCGATTTGCGCAATCTGGTAGTCTCGTAAATTTATAAAGCGTTCTCAAAAGTAGATTTCTGGCGGGAAAGACCGTAGATCTACTATTCTACAGATCTGCTGATAAAGTTACCATCTATAGCTCATCTCACATTTACATAACATGGACATCTCGGTGTTATGTATTGTCTGTTTTGACATGTATCCAATAATCCCGGGTCAATAATCCGGCCACGTAAGTTTTGAGTGATAAAATCTATCGTTCAGTGGACACGTCTGGTTCTCGCAGTCGAATATATATTACACCATTGTTGCTCCAATTGAAATGATGAAAATGTTATGAATTTTTTAGATAATACGTACTGAAAGCCTACCAGTCCAGTATTATATTCCTAACTGGTTACATTGTATTTCAAACCCCCACTACTATTCGAACTATTTCGGGGGTGGAAGCGGAATAATTAGATCTCAATTATTCATTATTCCTTCCATTTTTTTCTGAGTTATTCATTATTCACTATTGAAATTTTGTTCGATATTCATTTTTCGACTTCAAATTAACGGGATTCAACTGAAATGGATAATTATTGAGGAATACGAAGCGAGTTGAAAGCAAGACAAGGTACTTAGCTTTCTGCCTCCTACTTGTCGCGTCTTTGTCCGCAAACAATGATGGAGATTATTTAATAGATAATTACTAAGGCGAGCAGCATTATCGGATATAATGCAGGCAGCTGGGGCACAGGAGAAGTGAAAACTCGCAAAACAAAATGGCGACGAAGCGAAGTATGGTATCGTTTTATTTTATCCCGTTGCTTTCATGTATTGAAACTTCGAACTTGCTTATACCCTTTCTTTTGGCGAAGTTCTTTGGAGAACAAGTCAGAAATACAATAGATATTATTCTTTCTCAATGACATATGCAAATGAGGGTTGTTGTGCCGACGGCTATATATCCCATGTGTGAACTGACGATCCGAGAGTACTTGGATACCTAACTCTTTTATATCGTTTCTTATTACACTCTGACACCGTTTAATTTAAAACTATCTGATAACTGTACTTGAAAACTCCTAATTGAACTCAAAACTACAATAGATGCTGGTACTGAATACTGAACAACGCTGAATAATCATGCTGAACACTCTTTGGCAGATACGCCCCTATTTAAATTGGCGTCACGTGGTAACATGACATCACAATGACATCACAACTTCTAACACAACAAGTGGCACACAGCGCAGCCAAAATTTCCGAGGAGTCAAATTAGGGGGTTTTGAAGCAAGCCACCGTGGACAATCTTCCTGTCGGTGTACGTTGGATCAGTGGCTGGGTCTGATCGGCGTAATTACAAGTTGAGAAACTAAATATTTTAAGCAAGAGCCGATACAACGTAGATTTGATTTTAGTGGTGTACTATATTTCGGCTGGCCAAACCAGGGCCCGTACGCACTGGGCAAATTTGTTTATTTTACGAAAAAATCGGTCATCATTTCCGTGATACAAGTGCGCAGAGTGATTTTTTTTTCCCACCAAATTTTGTCAAGCCTTACCAAACTTCAAAGGCGCGGTAGTCCTGCTTCGGAGCAGGACAAATCTTTGTCAGAGGAGTGAAAACTATACATACAATTTACACGGCATGATCTAAAGAAGAAGTTTTTAAGTGCGGCCACGATTACCAAATTGAAAATTTGGCGGGAGACAATTTTTGTTGAGATTTTTGGTTGAGCCAAACAAATTTTGTCAGCCCATTGCATACGCGCCCTTATCATGAAGGGTAAATGAAGAAATGCACGTAACCAACTTCCCAGGGTTCCCAACTTCCCAGGGTCTCCATCATCCATCCTCCCAGGGTAACCAACATCTACAAGAGACCCTGGGAACAAGGTTCCTTACCAACCCTAACCCTAACCATTGAAGTAGTTGTCATGGTTTTTAAGGCCCCGTCCCCCGCCCACATTTTTAATCCGCAACTTTTTCTTTCCAGATTCAAAAATATTCCCATCCACACATCAAATTAAATTTGCCCGTCTACACGTATCTGGACTTTTCGGCAACTTTTAACATTCTTGGCAACTTTAAGGTTTTTTTTTTAGCATTTTTGAAATTATTTTTACTTTTTTTGGTGACATTTATTAGCTTTCGAAAGAAAAGTCAGCTAAATTCAACTGAGTGTGTAGACCTCAGGACTGGCCAATAGTGGACAGTCTGGTGTTGCATGCCTAGCTGTTCATGAGATCAGCGGTATATCACATGGCAAGTTTTTCAAGATGGCGGACAACACCGTATGTGGAAATGAAAAAAGGCTTGGGGCAAATCTCGCTACCCCCGGAAAAGCTAAAATAGCTGGAGAAAAAAAAATTCAGCCGAATGTGGCTGGTAAAAAGCGCTGTACGCGTGAACAAAAGAAAGCAACTTTTCGGCAACTTTGGAAATAAAATCAAAACGTTTTAGCAACTTTTAGACACTTTTAAAGGCAACTTTTTGAGGAAGTATCGGCGGCTTGCGGCTAAGCCCAATCCGGATTCACGCTAGTACTCAGGACTCCTCAAGGAAACAGAGGAAACAGAGCAGGCGCCATAAAAAAATAATATTGCCCTCGGCAGCCATCTTGAGAATTGGCATATAGTTTTCTTTGTAATCTTCGGATTTTTTGACATATGCTTATTTCAAAACAAAGGAAATGCGCATGTTCATTGGCCATTGTAATTATCCCGGCGTGCACCACCGGGTCGGGTGGGAATGTCTTTGCTCCGGGGGGGTGAGGTCGCAGCGCTTAACTTTGGGTGTTTGAAATGACCGACTTTTTTCAAAAAAATCGTCCGTTGACCCACAATCTAGGTCTGTTTGAGCCACGATTAATTTTATGGGTCGTTAAAGTTTTTCATACAGCGCTAATTGGTCCCAACAGAAGACGGCCCCATGCTCCAAAAGTAAATAGCTTCGATTGTGATTAAAAGCGTATAAATTGCACTACAGAGTCAGTATTTGTTTTTTTAATTAATTGCCCTTTCGAGTTTCTATTGTTTCAATATATGTAAACGTTAATTCCAAGGAAATGTGCAAAACTTTGTTTCTCCAAAATATTTTAAGTCTCCACTTTTAAGATTTCTGAAAAAATGCACGGTTACCCCCAGTTTTTATTTCATATCCCAATAAATGTAAGTACGATCTACTTTTCTCCATCGTTCTTGTGCAGGGAAAAATACCTCCTTGTTAGGTGGCACCGCAAACTTGTGTTCGGCTCAAGAAAAACATTTCTTTTTCTACAATCGCGAAAAATGCTCATTTCGACAATTTAAATCCTATCCGTATGACGCGGGTCAAGCGTCACATGAAATTAGTTTAATGGCTTGGCCAATGAGTCCCCTATCGCTCAGTGCATGGTAGAGCATGTGAACTAGCACATGTAATCGGAAAATCGTAGGTTCGACTTCTGCAATGGAACATTCGGATTTTTTCCGAGTATTACAAACTCACCATACATCGAAAAATAAATCTCTTCAAAAAACAATTTCTTTCAAACTCACCTGTTTCCCAAATTTCTTTTCCTTTCCAGGGTGTAACTAAGATGACCAAAGCCTCAGTGAGAGTTTGGTAATCAGAGCAAGTAATTGAAACCTTCTTAACCTGACCATGGCCTTGTGGAATCATACGACAGGCAATTTATCAAGCGGTGAACTAATTTTTCTGCATTCTGATGAATCCACAGCTTCCTCTGTGCCTTCTAAGGTCTTCAAAATTGTACCGCTGGCCCTAATAATGCTGGCATCAATTATTGCCAACGCCATTCTAGTCTATGCCGTGTATGCGGACGTGCGAATGCAAACAGCGACCAATATACTCATTGCAAGCCAAGGTGTTGCAGACTTTGGAACAAGCGTTCTTGTGATTCCATTTGCACTCGTTTCGGTGGCAGCGGATGCGTGGATTTTTGGTGAAAAATTTTGCATTGTTAATGCATTTTTAAATTTATTTTTCGCCCAGGCAACTGTCTTACAAATGTCAGTAATTGCATTCGAAAGATATCTCGTGATCGTAAAACCTTTATTTCGAGAGATCACCTTATTCAACGCCGTTCGAATGGCCGCGTTCGCCTGGGGCGTTAGTTTTTTCGGCGCATTTCCATGGCTCCACTTGACTACAGACCACGCGACCGTGGTTTACTTTCCGGGATTCTACGTTTGTGGGAAAAGCTATAATCGCCCCCTGGGAGGACTAGCACAATTCAGTGTGACTTTTACAATACTTACGTTTGCCATACTGCCACTGTTGTTCATATCGCACTGTTATTATCAAATTGGCAAAGTTATTCGGAGGAAAAACCAAAGTGTTTGCCCAATGGCGCTCTCCAACGCTCAGAAGTTAGCAATCAATGTTTACGCAAGCTCCGCGCTGACGTCAAAGATAGTGATAGGGACAACATTAGTTCAAGTTTTTCCAGCTTGTTTTTTAATGCTTTTGAACGGACTTCAAGTCGGGTATATACCTGTCGGTCTGCAAACCGGTCTTAAATGGATCATGTGGTGTCATTGCATAGTGAAACCAATCGTTTACGCGTCGAAGAGTCGGGCGTGGGGAGAAACCATCCGGAAATATCTTGGAAAGTTTCGCTTGTGTTCTGCATCTTTCAGAACCAAAGTGCGTTCAATGTTTGTTGTTTTGGAACACATCAATCAGAACAGACTCGCCAAACGCGACAAAAAATATAGCAGTGCGGATGCCATGGAGCCGAATAAAAAAGACATGAACAATGAGGAGATGGTAAAAAGATATATTAGGTTATATACGGCAAAACAAGCATGGTTGGGGACAAATATTGAACTGGAAGCTGAACAATTTTCCACTTTTTAGTGTTGGTAAATAATCCCGATCTGTACGATTGTCAGCCAGTTGATCTTTAGTGGTTCAGTGCATGGATAAATAGATTTCCTTTAAAGTGGGTGCTCCGGCTTCAAATCCTGTCCAGGAATGCGACTTTTTGTTTTCTTTTCATCTGCTACCACAAGTCCTGGGACATGCAGAGTAATCTAAACTGATGATAACAGTCAATCCAGAGAAAATTGCAGTCAACTCTATTGTAAGCGGCACCATCGTGAATTGGAAAAAGCGTTCGTTGGCAGAGCTGTCCGCTTACTACGAGAATTATTCCCATAACACTACAAATACACGTTAGACTCTTGTTCATGTCAAATTAATGGACAGCTTGCTTTCCCGCGGACAAATGGGGATTTGACAAAACCGACCCCACTGTTCTGTTGCTCTGTCAATGGTCATAGTTAACCACTAGACTACCACATCACTAACTGCGAGGTTGTCATTTTTCAGTAATGTCAATAATTTTTTCTTCCAAAAGTGCCCCTGCATTTAAACGTGTATTAACAGCCGCAAAGAAGCAAGTTTACACAGTGAAACGTGTCGGTTACCAAACTTCAAGAGAAAGCTAACCATTTTAAAATCAAGGTTTACGTTTAGACTCAACCATTATTCAGCAATGATTTTATATAAATGCTAATTAGTTTTGGTAGACACAATTGTTAGTAGGTTAATCTTTAGTGGTCAAGTGGATAAAAAAAGTTCTTTCAAAGTGGGTGATCCGGGTTCGAATCCTGTCCAGGTGCTGCTTTTACTTTTTTCTTTTTATTTGCTACCACAATTCCTGGGACAGAGAAATCTAAATAGAGGATTATACTTCATTTGGAGCAAATTGACAATGAAGGATAACCCTTCATTTGAGGGAGAGATCGTGTTGTCTTGGCAGGAATTCTGTCTGGGTGAGACCGTGAGAGTGGTACTGAGAAGGACGTACTGTTGTTCGTTATATTGACTGATGTTTCGACAACCAGAGCGGATCAGGTTGTCGAACCACTAGGAACTTTTTTAAATAAACTACAGCGACGGTGACGAGAACGTCTCCTCAAAATGTAACTTTGCACAATCCTAAGTCTTTCGCGGTTATTTCATCTAGCTCACTTCGTACAATGTAGGTGAATTATCCAAAAATTGAATTTATAAGAGTGGTTTCAGAGTACAGGGGCGTAGCGTCCATATACCACTGATATGCGCATGTACGCCCGTGCGTATAGCTCAAATCCGGGAATCCTTATTCCATGGAGACATGGACATGTTTTTTAGTAATTGTAAAATCGGGCCACGTTTTTTAAATTTCGAGTTAAACTGGTGTCTCTCTGTGTGAGTATTTCCAGTATCTTTTCATTAACCCATAGACGCCTGGCCAAACGCGGGATCCAAGATCATCCAACATTGTTGGACGCTTTTGAAAAGTGTCGAAAGAGGTGAACAAACGAATGCAACACGTTGAACTCAAGGGTCTGGCAGCACAATCTACGCAGAACTCTTAGAAAATAAACTTAATTTTTTTCTCGGGGAGCATGCCCCCAGCCCTTCCTTCTTTGGGAGCTCGAAACATTCTTCGTGTGCGTACACCTTCAAAATCTCACGCTACGCCCCTGGAGTAAAAATATTGAATGAAAGATTTGCATTTGTACGCTCATGTTGTCGTTAATTGAGGTCGGGCAAGGGGTTTCAACGTTTGCTTCAACATCCATTCGATTTTGATGAACTGCGACGTTTGTGAAACCGTTTGCTCCCCCCTTTCAACTGTGTTAAAACATGAATCGAAGTTGAATGAATTCAGTTTAAACGTTAAGCTTTGCTTTAAGAACTATTTAGCATTTCTTTTGTTTTTGAATGCAGTCGCACAAACCCGTATTACCGCCCCTCCCCTCCCTCCACTCTGTCAACATTGTTGGATATGGGCGTGCGCACTAAGATTGGTCTCTCAATGACTTATCCATGTCCGTATCCATAGTAACAACTCTGTATCTGTAGCAACAACCGCAGCTGCAGCCTGGGACTGAATACAAGGCCTCTCCCTCTCGTGAGCTTTGTTGAATGAAATACTGATGATATGTTGAAACCCTTTTGCTCACCCGAGCAGTCAACAGCGTTCAACAAAATCGAACGGATGTTGAAACAAATGTTGAAACCATTTGCGCGGGCCTTTGGTGATTTCAAATTGTTGTTATGCAGACAGCAATAAAACGCGTGCCGCACGTGCAGCACGATTCTTTTTCCTCTTGTAGCCGTCCAATCTCGACCACAAGGCCCAGGCTCTCCTCTTGACTGAAGGAGCGAAGAGCTCTGGGGAACCCTGAAACAAAGTGTCTTCTGATTGAATGAAGGGGGTAGTTTCTAAAGAAACTGTAGTGCTGAGTAGGTGGGGAAGTAGTATACAAAAATTTGGTTTTATCAACGCAGTTGATAATGTAAATTGGCCACCGTACAGAGATTCTAAAAGCTGACGTTTCGAGCGTTAGCCCTTCGTCAGAGGGAATCGGCGCTCTGACGAAGGGCTGACGCTTGAAACGTCAGCTTTTAGAATCTCTGTACGGTGGCCAATTTACTTTATCAACTCCGTTGATAAAACCAAATTTTTGTCTTCTCATTGGTTTCCGTGAAGAATGGATTTCGAAAATGAACTGTATGGCGCTGTTATCCTTGCAGAGTTCCTGAAGGTGTCAACCCGCTGACCAAAGAGCTTGAGGACTCTGGGCACTAGTTTGAGGGCCTCACACGGACGATAACCGCCTTCTCGAAAAGCGTCTCTGATTGGTGCATTCATGTTAGTACGAGAAGCGTAGAGTTTCCCAGAGCATTGGGTCGATCCGAGGCTCTGGTGACGAGAATGGTAGCCGTCGTCATTTCTTTAACTCCCCCATTC
>NC_090884.1:4437329-4512329 GCF_036669925.1 Montipora capricornis | reverse complement strand
CCCAGTACCATTTCATACTGCCCTCCTCTCCCTGAGTGCATTTTTTTTGACGGGCCTCAGCTCTGTTAGATGTCGGCCAATAGTTCTTACCAAAACAAAAATATGCCTGCTTTGCAGGCTATATTTGTTATGACATTGCTTACGCATATCACGCTGAGTACAACACTTCCAAATGCTTTAAGGTTGTCCTTTTTTTCACTCAGAAGCTGTCTTGTTGCACAACTCAAATAATAAATTTATAACAAGCAAAGATTTAGGGCAATGAAAAAACACTATCTGTCCAATTCTAACTTGCCAATGATATTTTAAAAAAAGCCTGAATTTAGAGCAATGAAAACATATTGCCTATGTGCCACCCACAATTTTTAGTACACTTGACATATAGAAACATCGAAATTGCCCAGGATTAAGAACGAAGACTCATACAGCTGTACGTGCACAATCTTTCGCTTAAATCATGTGTGATCTAGTTGAATGAAATATGTGAGTATTAGCATCATGGCGGAAATGACAAGTAACCAAGCCCCTATATTTCGACGGCACGCCATCTCAACTTAAGGGCCAAGCAGGCCATAACAAAACAAGCTCTTGAGTAAAACTCACTCGTTTCTTCATTAAGCTAAATAGTCCACAAAAAAACTAACTGCAAATTGCTCGGACGGACGTTTTCCTGCACGTCATGCATGTCTTGCAGTTGCACTAAGCAAAAGTTTATTCCATACACTAAGGAAGGACTGAACATGTTGTTTCCACTTCATAATTCCTCTTCTTTTCAGTCTACTGTATTTACACGAATAAGCGCCGCGGCGCTTATTTAATTTTTCGCGCCACAAGTGCGGCGCTTATTCAAGGGCGGTGCTTATTTAAACATTGTACCAGACAAATTTTTTTTTTTCTATATTTTTATTCAACGGTACACTTTCTATCTGTTAATTTTCCTATGGACTGATACTAAGCAGATAGTAAATCTAGAATTACGAGAGAAATTCACGCGGTGAAAAAAACCCGAGAGTTTCATGATAACGAGAGCGAAAATATTAGCGGTGAGAGCGAACTCCTTTGTCGTTGTGGAACAATTTATAGTGTTTTTCCTGGTTATACGAAATTCTTCGAACAAGCGCCGCATGGGCGGTGCGGCGCTTATTAACTTTTTTGTCCCAGATGCGAGGGCGGCGCTTATCCGAGTAAATACGGTAATCTGATGCAAGGTCAAAAATCTTTTTGGCTTTACGTGTGCACCAAAAAGTATCGCAAAGGCCGGGAGTTAACAGTGAAAGGCAAGCCAAAAGACAAATGAAGACAAAAATAATATCGTTTTTTTATAAAACTCTGAATATCGAATTCTCAGCGAAAGATTAATGACAATCGATCGTAAAAACACCAATATTTCTGCAGTCTCTGACTTCTATGAATCAAGGGAAAGATCACGATGTTCTGTCAGAAGGAAGAAATTGATCACGTGCTAGGCAACCACAAAGGTGCACGTGATCACCTTGTGTCAAGGTTCTTGTTTACATTGAATGAACTACAGGGAAGAATGTTAATCGTTCGTTGCTTTCAGAGTTAAACAACGTACTTTTTCGCCAAGAAACTTCCGTCTTTCGTTTGCAATTTTTGTTGTAATATTTAACTGAATATTAACATTTTATCTGTTGGGTCAGGAAGCCTTCGTTGTTGGGTTAATTACCCGAGACCCGACTCTTATCTGGAACACTGTTGAAGGCGCTGAAACTGGGTTTTCCTGGGAGTAATGCTGGCTGGGCCAATCCGAAAATAACACGACAATAAGTAAAATATTAGAAACAAAGCTCACTTTGATATCCAACGGGAAAAGATGCAGTTGTTGTAGAAAACCATTACTCGTCGCCACATTTAGTAAAATATTGGAAATACAGCTCACCTCGATACGGCTCGACGGAGTCCATTACTCGTCGCTTTTAAGATATTAGATATTTATTTTTCACCGCCTGTCTTGTTTATCCAATTGACGTTCCATTCTTGAGCTTTATAAGGGTATATTTTGTATAAAGATGCACCAAAACGCCATTCGTGTTACAACGAGTTCGACGCCACTGCAGGTTAATTAAATATTCTACTGTATCCACTGGATAAAATCTACGCAAAAGACTCTACGCACAAAGACAGTACTTAGCAGGGGAGTGACAGGTTTTCATTTTCCGACAAGGTGAAAAAATAAAACGGACAAATTCCACTCAGATTCTGACTGAATTGCCATATGGCAACCCGGGAACAAATGTTGAACCCGCCTTACACCTGCGGTTCCTATGGCTATGAGCGTACAACTTTATTGTATTTGTGGAACGCCGTTTTTACAGACCGAGTCGCATTTAGATTGATTTTCCCGCGAAACCAGACCTTCCAGCCAATCACAAGTCTTACATGAGAACTTATTACCCGTGAGGTTGAGAATGGTCGCTCGTGCATGCCAAATCTTATTTAAGAACTCGTCAAAAATAGCTTGATCTGTGAAAATGCCGTTTCATAGACCTACATGTAGTACTGGATTTGTAGGCTCCTGGTTATGTTTATCCATACACCCTACTCAAAACTGAATGATTGGAATTCCAGCATCATCAGGCTCTTGTTAATTCCTTAAGAACGGTGCCAACTGTTGTTATTGCGCATACGTTCTGCGCATCTCGAGACACTCAGGATTCCTATGGGTGATGCTTAAGTCATGATACAAGGATATTTTTGCCTGGTTTAAAACAATGCGGAGAAAGCAGAACTAAGCAAGTGCTCTTGGTATCCAAAAAGAAAATTGGGGGTAACTATGCATTTTTCAGAGATAATTAGGCTTCAATTTGGAAAAGAAAGCCATACATTGTTTTGTATTATAAAGCTTTTTACAAATTTGTTGATTAATTATCTCTGAAAATGCGTGGTTACCCCCAATTTTCTTTTTGGATTTCAATAACACTTGTTAAGAGCTGCTTTTCCCGCATATTCATAAACCGGGAAAAAATAACTTTGAAGTAGTGGGCACACCGTCCTTAAATTTTATGATGTTCCTAGAAAGGAGAGAGGAGTCATTGAACTAAACTTTTCCTTGGAAAAGTCCTTGCATTTTTTTAAAACGTCCTTGAGGAATCTCCGAATTACGTGCAACCTTAAATTTGGTTGGACGTATCTTTTTCTTTGGGGTGCAGGGGTGGGGCTAAATTCTCGGGTTTCGCCAAAAACAGTCGGGAAAAACATTAGTAGTGTCACGAGTGCTTGAGAGAGATCGTTTTTGATGATCCAGAGCTCCTCTTTATTCCATCAAACCGACCGTTCGTTGTGCCTGCAAAAGAAGTTGTCGTCGACAGTTTTCGTTTTTTTTTTCGCTGCGCACTCGCCCCAGTTCCTCTTCTCGCGCATATTTTTGTGACGTTGTTGGATTACGCGTCATCCACTTATCTTCGAGAGCAACGTTAGTGTGGTGTGTTGAAGCTTGAAAATTTCAAGAAGAAAGCAAGCTTGAGAGAGATGGGAAGTACGCCAAACTGCAGGTTAGTATGCGTTTTATATGATAATCTTGGTTAACTTTTGTCCTACACCTAATTCAGACCAAAATATAAACTTTTAAAGTTGTTCACTTAAACCGGGTTTTGGTTTGTGGCGTTTACACCACGTGCACCCCCAACCAAATAGGTTTTTAACATTGTTAAAAGAATTTACATAAGAAAAGGAGGGAGTTCTGTATCATAACAAGGTCAACAACAGCCTCACTTTCATTTAAAGGCCTGGTAACTAAGCACACAACTGTAAAGAGGTCTATTAACTACTTCGCGAATTATTCTCAACGATGTTTACCCAAGCTTTAGTCGACAGATCCACGAGCTAGAGAAAAATATGGCTGAGGAGAATATCAAAGAACAGCTAAAATACACAAGGAATATTCCACCTTGCACTGAAAGGAATCTTTCTACCTACCTTTTTATTTTCCTTTGTAGACTTTTCCCCTAAAGACTAGTACCATAATTTTTAAGCAGCATTCATTTCTTGTTTTTCGCCGTTTACATAAAAAAAACCGGTCTGACCACGAACTTAGACCGGTTTGATTTCGTCTCATTCTCGTCACCAGAGCCTTGGATCGACCCAAGGCTCTGGGAAACTCTATGCAGGAGAACATGCGCCGTAGTGTTCTTATAGCCAAAAACTGGCTATTGGAACCTTACGGCGCCTGCTCACTCCTCGCGCTAACATGAATGCACCAATTAGAGACGCTTTTGATTGTTCTTCACGAAAACCAATGAGAAGACACTTTCTTTCAGGGTTCTCCAGAGCTCTTCTCTCGCTCAGTCAAGAGAAGAGCTCTGGAGTCGAGATTGACTTCGTCTCGGTTGCTGGACCACGACGAGAAACTCGCGTACCGGTTTGACGTTCGTCCCGTTCTCATGTAAATGCAAACACGTTCCTACCGTTCTCATGTAAATGCAAACAAATCTCAGACCGGGTCCAGAAGTTTCAAGCCTATGTGGTTTTGGATCAGCGATATACAGGTATTTCAAAAAACGTTGTCAAAAGAAAAAGCAAACATGCCATGAGCCAAGACCGCAAGGTAGTATGGGTAATTTCACGTGACACCAGGAGATCTTTGCTATATGATGCGGCATTGTTAGCTAGTTTCAATAATTCCCATATTACCTTGCAGTCTTGGCTTATGGGCTTTTTGTGTTTTTTTCGACGTTTTTTGAAATAGCTGTATATATTAAACAAAAGATGCCATTTCTTCCCAAAACCAGGCACCAAGCATTTCGTCTCGGTTTCATGTAAAGGGCTGCAAAAATTTCCCACCGGTTTAAGTTCATACCGCTCTGAGTTCGTTCCATTCTCATGTAAATACCCCCTTTGTCGCTGCATGGGGGAACTCAATTGGAATTCCTGCCTCGAAGTTGATGAGTCGCTTAAACCATGCTTGAATTTGAACGCGTTTTGTGCGGTGTGAACCCCTCGTAAATTAAAAGAAAAATAGTTAAAGAACATTTGTTGACTGCAAACTTAATTTTTTTAACCGGCCGGATGAGTTGGTGGCAATACGGAATGACATTAAAATGTAAGAAGTATGACAATTTCTTTACGCTACGACTTTTCTCCTAAAACCAAGAAAACTGGAAGTACTGGTCTTGCAAGATGCATCGAGAAATGACTGCAAAATGAATCATATACGTCAATTATAGTTAATAGACGGGAATGGTTATGAAACCCGACAACTTTCTTTGTTGTAGGTTTTTGTTCTCGTTTTTGGCCTTGACCGTGCACAAAACACAATAGTTGTTTACTCCGTACTGAGGAACTAACCAATAGAAACGTGTTGGCTACGTAATTCATGCATAGTGTATGAGCGCAAAACAAAAGTTTGTGCACGGTCGTGGACTTTCCAACGTAAATCTTGGCAACTTTGTTTTCTCCTTTGGTGTTTGCCGAGCTTCCAAACCATTCCCCTCTGTTAACTATGGCCAAAAAGAATGAAGCTCCATCGAAAGAATTTCAAGAGCAGTCGAATGTACATAAACTGATGTTGATACCGTTGTTTCTTCCGCGGTACAGGATTAAAAATGTGGCAACGGACAAATACTGAGCAGATTGTAATCATTCTCAAGTTATCGGCATCTAGCATAGTTCCGATTCTTTTTCCAGTTTTGTTAAAGAGTTTCGAAAAAATGGTAGCATGTTCAATCTATTGCAGTACTATAATGGAGAGCCCTGACAAAAAGCTCAAGTATCCTGTAAGACTTCAACAACTGGATGAAGCAACATGTAGTTTGGGAAATTTAAAACGCCGGGGTTTTGACAATTTAAGCTGGCAGTAAACGCAATTGCAACTCGAAAGTTTTTGCCAAAGTAACTTTTCTCTCCTTCCTTCGATTTAGCCTTCTTGGATATTTTGGACTTTCAAGGCCGGCTTTAATGTATCTTTTCTTCTTTCTTGATGGCAAAATAATACAAAATTAATAAATACTGAGACACAAAGCAAGATTCAGACACCTTTTTTTAGCGGACTTGGTTAGCAGCCTTCTTCGGGAGTATTCTACTAAAACAATCTGTAAAACGTAGTGAACATGAAATTCTTTGAAACTTCCATCTGGCAGGTCGAAGGCGATAAAGAGCCATTGTGTGGCATCAGTGACAAGTCCAGCTATCGGCTGGGTCAAAGCAATACTTCATGCAAATACGGCGGTTTAACCACTTGACTACGCCTCTTTTTTCAAGGCGTTTATAAGAAGAAAGAAAAATTAATAGCCTCAACCGACAATGATCGACTGTAAATAATTCGTCTTTGACACCTTGTGCAAGAAAACGAGGTTTTTTTTTTACACCAAATCATCAAAAAAGATGAGTCTCTTATTCATCTTTTTGTTCTTATTTCTTATGAGAAAGTTTGCGATACCATGTGTTTTGTTTCTAAAAGCCAAACAGGTGAACTCTTGGTCAGCTTTGTGAAGATGTCGTTGTTGTCATTTGTGATGTCATTCTTGCATCATAATTCTGCTTGCACGGGCTCAATTCGAAATTACTGACGTAGCCGTTCTCGGGAACGGTTCCGAAACAATTGTCAAATAAATCAAAAGAAAAGAATGACCTTATATTAGTCCTGAACATAATAAAGCTACGCCCTAGCTACATCGCTGCAACCAGTGAATTTATAGGATTAGATCCCTTTAAAATGATATCTGCAACTTAACATTACCTCTCTGGATTTCACCTTCTGTTTTAAAAGTGATGTTTTTCCTTTTTCACACAAATAAAAAAAAAATTGTTCTGAGATATAGTTAGTGTAAGCATATCAGGACAAAATTTCGCCAGGGAAGTAGATTTTCCTCTAAAATAATGTTACCATGGCAACGATGTAAGATACTTCTTTCAGCCTTGTAATCAATGTATATTGTCTGTTGTGAAAAAAAAAAACGGGACGGTGAAATTTTCCCATACAGCGTTACCATATAATGTTAGAAAAAATCTCTAAAATATTTAAGATTCAAGAAAATCAGTAGCCCAATTTTACAGAAAAATCAGTTTTTTGAGATATATCTCTAATTATTATTTTTTTTCCACCTACAGATTTTTTTTTTTAATTTCAAAGACAAACATTTTAAATTATTTTAATTTAACATGCAAAAAGTGAAAAAAGATATATATCGTCCGGAAGCAGAGAAATAAACTAGTAAAGTTGCAAAATCAGGAAAAATGATAGGGTAAGAAGATCAGCATTTATGCATGCGTCACCGGCTGATTCGAGTCCGCGCGGTCATCCGCGCGCGAGTGGAACACAAACACAAACGCATTCAAGTGTTTGTGCAAAAGTTCTTAGTTTTCGGGAATAGGAGAGTTATGTTTGTATTCCGTCTATGTAAGAATTAGAACAAAGGTAACCCACTGACGCGAGCAGCTTTAGCAATACGGCGAAGCTGACGGATTTTGGTCGGCTGTTGCCATTTTTTTTTGTTATTAGACAAATGCAAAATAAAATTACAAATAAAAAAAAATTGAAAATAAAGAAAATTAAGTAATAAATAAGAAAACTAGTATTAAATGAACCTGGGGCAGCTATTAATTTTAACCATGCCACATGTTGTCTGACCCAAAACCGGTTTTAGTTTTGAACCGGATTGTTTGATAATTGGCAAATGTGGCTAGCAGGGGTCTCTTCCCCTTTCTGATTTTTCTTTCTTTTTTTATCTTTTCCAGATATGATGATGAAATTTGAACAAAGACCTTCGCACCATCTACCAAGAGCACAACGTCAAGTTCAAAGCTCACGCCGGCTTTCAAGTTAATCCTGGGTTCGACCGGGATGCTCAGTTTTTGCTTTACCTCGCAGGTTTTCTTTCTATGGCGCCGCAGGAAGTTTAAGTTAAAGGGAGTTTGAGAAACGACGACATCTAAAGCAACGACAACGCCAGAACTGAGTAAGAATATTATGGGATAAAAGAGGAAAAATAGTCGTGCTACACGTGCGAAACGTATTTGTGTTCACTTTTTTTTTTTTGCGTGCTCTGCGAAACAACAACGTGAAATCACCAAATTCTGCATTTATTTCCGTTACAGTACTAGTCAAGGGCTGCCTGTCTGTCCCTATTCCGGGCAGCGAGTACTCTGTATAATTCAACGTGAGATGGGTACCGAAGTATCGTAAATGACTTAAGATTTGTCAATGAAAATTATATTTTAACAGTTTTTTTGTTGAGGTTGTCTTTGTCTTTCCTTTAAATCCCTACTGGTTCGTACCTGGCAAGTTGCCGAAATGTGAAACACAACTAATTTGGACGCGATTCACCCTGGTAAATTTTATCTTACCCAGTATAAAGAAGTATCCATGATAATTTTCCTTCTACTTGTCCTAATTTCACAATCTCACTCAGAGGAATGCGAAGAGACGAAGACATAAAAGGTAAAAGGGATCATGCATTTTCTGGTAAATAGTGTGAGCCCTTTTCGTAACTTGGTGAATCCATTCACAGCACCAATCTTGGTAAATTCAGTTTGGCCATCATCCCATTCAGCATTGATCTTTATTTGATCGGAGGATTAATCTCCATGGATTGCCGAAATCATTTCTATAGCTCTTTTAATATTGGATGAAATCGGCTTATCTTCTTTTGTAATCTTTCTTTCAGTCCCTACACCTTTTCACCGGCGGCCAAAAATTGACAATGCTTCGTTGTTTTCTTGAATACCAGCTTCATTTTATTAATTTTCGATTTTGTCAAAGTGTCTGTTACACTGATTTTATTGACCTCCCCCTATTGAATAAACTCCTTTTCATTGTGTCTGCGCTTAATTATTTTCTCTTTCTATCGTTATGTTTCAGTGCAAGTTTATAATTACCTTCCTTGTATTTCACTCAAGGCCGCTTTCTTTTATTAAACTGTCGATCAGAATCAATAGAATTATTGTTCATTTTTGTTGCTAAACGGAATGGATTTGTTTATCGTTCTGTGGCTTTCTTATTGGCAAATAAAGATATTTTTAAGAAAAGACAATTTCACTAATCTTTATCCTCAGTGATTTTGGAAATCTTTCTTCGTATAGATTGTAACCACAGACGCCGTTCTGTAACTTCCAAGCCTGCATCTTTCTCAACGCAACGCAAATGGTGGTATTGAACAAAATGGAAATGTAGGAAATCACTATGTGTACACAGATGTCCTTTTTAATGCTCGCATCATTGACTTGTGTAGAAAGCCTTGTATTGTGTTTGCAGATTGCAAATCTTCGATTAATAAACTTGCGCTGTGTAAACTATGAAACTCATTTCAAGGTGACGTGTCGAGATTTACTTTAGCCTTTTCATCGTGCAGCAATTTTTGTTCCAAAAATTGCCATTGAAATAAAAGGGTTATTAAAAAAGTCGTTGATTGTTCTCAAAGAAAGAAATTACTGCATTTTTTTTCTCGCATGTGGTTACTTAGGATTAACGGCAATGGCAGAAGAAGAACCCCAGCTCTCTCTCTGAAAAAAAAATGGAAATGTAATATCTTTGCAGGAAATCGTTAAAAGCCGAGGGAAACAAAGAGGAAATTTTATCTTAAGGAGCAAGGCGTTTTATCGAACGAAAACGAATTAATCTTTGTTGACATCAGCTGCAAAGTTCCCATTTGTAAAAGTACCGAGAGGCTGACAGAAGACGACTTTTAAAAAGCAATTTTCTCTTGTATCTCGAAAATCGACGCGACCAGTTTTGGCATGGGAAAGCCGAAATACCCAACAGAAGTCGGTAAGGCGTTGGAATTAGCTTACTATCGTGGCAAAGTAACCGGATTTTAGAAAGTGTAATTTGCCTTTGTGTTGGCTGAATGAGATGTTTATTTTCTACGCGACGCGTGCATTTTGTTTTTATAACAAAATTAAAGAGTAATGTAAAACGTGAAAGGAGCGTGTAGTTACAGTTTACAGGCTGCTTTTGTTTTCTTGTTTTCAAACAAAAAGTGTTAAACAAAAGACCGCATGGTTCTTGCGCCTTATTTCTGTAAACTCTGTTTGCAGAATCACATTAATTTCCTGTTCACAACCTCCTTTGGAAACAGGAAACTCTTTTCTAAGCACACTCAGAAGACATCCAGCTCTTTGAAGTCTTTTGAATTCCATTTTGAAAGCGGAACGAAATAAGTCGATGCCGTCTTTCTCACTGATCTTCTGGATCTCATCAACAAGTTTTACCTTTTAACAGTGGCAGCTTTGCTTGGCAGCGCTTCTTGAAATTTCAAGTTGTTCCTTGTTGAAACATAAAAGAAAAACACACAATCCATAAGTTTTAAAGAGAAAGTTGACTCTTGTGTATGACACGAACTAACCAAATGTGTCAAGTCTTCATTGTTTGGCAAAATAACCTTTTGTTGCGCTTAAAAGTTCTAATGCTGTCTTGCTTTGTCAGCTGTTCATTTAGTCAGCAATGTTGACTTAGCCAGTTTGGAGCCATTTTAGCCAGATTTTGGACAACTTTAACTGCACTCGAGTGAAGCACAAGCACGATTTATTTCCTTCGGTTTAATTTCGCTTGCAATAAACTTGGAAATCGTCGGCTCATAAGAAAAGGTGTCTTTGGTGTACTGATTAACTGAACCCATAGATCGGAGTCATCTTCAACAGACGTTTTTCACTAATCCTTGTTAAAATTTCGTTTCGTGATTATTATGAATGGCACATGTCATTTGTTATATTTAAATCAGATAGTTATCGCTGTCCATGGCATGATTTCTTCGTGCCTTGTAGACTGGTTGATCACTGATCCACCAAAAGGTGGGTTCACCACAAATAGTGCTTTGCCGTAAAACAATTTTAGCTTTTTTCAAGCATCGTGGAAACTTACCATCCTCACTTTGAGAAACAAGAAGGTAGGAAAAGGCTTTTGTCACAAACGTAACAGTTTTTACCTGTTGGGCCCTTATCCAAAAGTCTTACATCTCTTCAGTCTTTCAAAGCTCTTCAATCTTACGAGTGCTTTCGCATGTGGAAGAGAAACTCTCTAATTTAACTCATAATTGTTAAGAATCTTAAATGCATTTGAGCCAATTACGACTTCCAATGCCGAGTGATTTGTGTAACGGAAAAAGGAAGAGAAAGTTTTGTATATAATATTTTTTTTCATCTTTTATTGGAAAGTGTATTACAGTAATTTGAAACCCCTGAGGCAAAAAAACGTGTTCGAAAGCTTGTTGTTCTCCATTTTCGTCAACGGTGTTCGCAAGTTTAGATCCCATGTATTTCTACTGAGTTTACTTCAAAAATCTTCCCTATCTCGTAATGTGCAGAAGTGAAATCGTTCCAAACCGAAGTTAGGGTCTTGTGCAATATTGTCTATGAAGTGGGAAGAGTTCCTCGTCTCCGTTGCTCATGTTTGTTATTATAACTGTTTTTTCTTTAGTTCATGTCAATTGCCCTAGTCAGGACTAAAAGACGTTAATTCCTTTTCTTCCATTCCTTGCATTTCTTTGATTAACATTTGGTCTTGTTTGTTAAGCCGAGTTTTGTTCTCATTGCTTGGTTGCCCCATACCATTTCAACACTATCTGAGAATTGTTTCGCAATTAGCGAAATTTGTTACTGAATCAAACAAAGCAGTGGAGGTGCAAATGCCTCGAGCCCTATTTTAGTGGTTGGACATTGCGTTGCAGACCGCGTTTTGTGGAAAAGCGGCTTGGGTGCCCACTTGCCCATTGTTAAGAAAGCCGGTGACGTTTTCTGAAAAGGTTATAGTAACTACATTTTTTGTTACTATTGGACCGTGTGACTCCAATGTGAGTTCGTGTATGTTTTCCGTTTCAAATACGTGATCCTACTTTCGATGAACCACGTTGTCATGCAAGCGAGATTAATCCTTGCACATGCTTCCGTGACAGACGCCAGTGTTTTGAAAACAAGTACAATGCATTTTTTGTCACCTGTTCAACTACCAATGTAAAAAGGAGGATCGTCGTTTTTTTTGGCCACGAAACAATTGTCTGTTGTTTTCTTGTTTTCAGTACTGTGTGGCTTGGTCTGTCGAATGTTCATATTTTCCCTGGTGAAAATAGCAACACTGTCAAGCTTACTAAGTTTTCGCCCACCACATTAACATTCGGTATCATGTGGTTTTTTAAACGACGCATTTGGAGCTTTTTGATGTTTCCGTGGACATCTTGCTTTTAAAGTATTAGATGACCATGCGGTTAAAAACTAATAATGTCAATGAGTTGCAAGGTTTTTTCTTTCGGAACGGCGTGGTCGTTCCGCGCTATCTGATATTAGTGTTTGCTTCTTACAAAGGTGCTAAAAATAAAAATAAAAATAGGTTTGTCATCGGAAGCGTGATGAGATCTTATAGAGTTCTTCGATATTGTAACTGAATTCTTCATCTGGACCTCGGAGTCTCCTTTGAAAAGGCAAAAGAGCACCATCTATTAGTTACAATCTGTACAAATTGGATATTAACTTTTCAAATGAACACCTGCCTTGATTGGAGCAGATAGCCAGATTGATGTATTTTTCGCTTGATCAATGCAAATGCTACCCTTAGTCGTGATTCAACAGCCACTCCGATTTTTAAAAAATATATCACAGAAATTGCTATTTTTACCTTCTGCATCACGTATGTTTAAGGGTCAGTGCCAAAAAAATCCAGCTGCAGTGAGAAAATAGAAGACTCGCTTTAGGGGAGGAAACTTTTAGTGATCCTTTTCAGTTTCCACCCGTCGGTTTTTCCTCTTCGTCAATATTTCAATTTCTGTAGGATTTGATATACATTAGTTTTGATTCCCCTTATTTTCATCCCTTTTCGTCGTTTAACCCTTTTCAAAAGGCTCTGTGCCCGCCCATTGTAAACCTCCTTCATCTATTGATTTATGATAGCAGTATTCTCTGTCGTGGCGCAGTGGAGCTCTCCTTGCAGAGGTAGCTTGAGGTTTTAACTTTAATAGTTTTTTTTTTTTTGAGGAATGACATCATTTGTTGTCGCCGAAATAAACCCGGATTAATAAGATGTCAACTTTGTAGGTCAGAGAATGCTTTGAGCAGATTGATCGATAAAGATGCATTTTTTTTGGGCCTCATGCAGGACAATTTTCGGTCTACCGTCAACAAGCGAATCATGATATCACTGCTAAAACGTTAGAAATTTGTCTCTGAAATTCAATTGTCTTTCGTGGGTTGTAGTACTGAGGTTGACGTCTGACAGAGCGCGTTTGTTGTTAGCGCACTCCTTGGAGAGATTGCGGCCAAGCATGGAGTCTATGTCTTAAAATCGTTGAATAAAACCACTTAATTTTTTTCAGTGGATGGTTTCATCCCATGAAGCAAAAGGTTTCTCCATTTCACCTTTAAAAGTCCTATATCATATACCGTTTGGAAGAAACTTTGTAACTATACCGTTGAGCTAGGAACAAAGGTTACTTAAATCGCATCATTTTGTATTTAAGCCCGCAGTTTTCTTAAAATTCAAGGAGCCCAATTCAGTCTCGAACATATCCGAGTAGAACCTTTAATTACAGACAACGACTCGTAATGATTCTAGTGTCACTGTGTCCATTCATTCTGTACAGTACTTCCAAATTATCTCGCAATGGTGTTTTCATCAAAACGAAACTTCTCTTGTCCTTTTAAAGTAATCAGTTGTTTTCATTATTTCGTTGTAAAAACAAAACGCCCATGAAATTTACTTTTCGTACGTTGGAAGACGAAGGTGACAGTTTGTAATTTTTCAAACAGGTGGTATATTCGCTTGCCTTTTCGCTGTCAAGGGAAACATTAAGGAACACTGTAGACTCGATTCACGCAAGCTGAAGGAGCTGTTAATCTTGTTTTCAACTGTTAAATTAAATTTCGTTTGTATTTTGCACGTCGGTTCTTGTTCAGTGTTCTTTTGATTTTTTTTTTTTGAGGGATGGGGAGGTAATTTTCATCATCAAGTTTGTTCACTATACATGTTGTAGTTATCGAAGACGTGAAAATCCCAACTTTTGAGAATCCCTTGTTTTTTTTTCAGAAGACAAAAACGCAACTGAAATAACGAATAGTCGACGAATTTCGAAACTGTATTAACATCAAAAAGCGCAAGCAAATTGCGAAGTCTTGTAGCATTCCTTTGGCGTGATTGAATCCTAAAGACCCAACTTTCAATGCTGTGCATTGACGTTCAAAAATGGACAATCCTGCTGGATATTTCCGTCCAATTCGTTTGAATTCATGAGCGTTAATTTAGTTTTAGAAAAGAATATGTCAAAAGGAATGATGGAAATTGATTAGGTGGAATCATAAAGTAAACTCGAAAATTTTTGCATTGACGTGCCGCAGTTTGGCCATCAAAACTTGGTTGAATAAATCTCGTTGGATCTTAGTGATGGATGCATTTAAAATAGAAAGAACCCGTCTTCGCTTTGTTCCGTGCTTTTGAAACTGATTTCTTTTCTAGAAAACCTTAATCTGGCCAACTTACAACCTCACTGATCCATGAATATAGGGTAATGAAAGGAGTCAGAATAATCGCAGCCTCCTCGGTGGCGATTGAGTTGAGACAAATCAAACTACTTTCCACAAGCTGGTCTTTGTCTCTCGGTAAGAACTAGAGCTCACCTTGAAAGAAGGACGTGTGTTACCTTTGTTTTGAAAATACCGACTTTCAGATGTGCCTATACTACAATAGTTCGTAAACGTCTTTTTCTAATTAACTTCGCGTGATTCAGACAATTACTTGCTAAACGATTCTTACGAAAGCCATCCTTTGGGTTAAGTTTATTTTTTTTTGTTTTGAGCAAGAAAAAAAAAAGAAGATGTATGAAATCGTTGGGAAGCCACTGTAATATTGGCGTCTCTTACTTAAATGCCTCAGTTTTTGCGAAATCTGAAGGTCTCTCCTATTGAGATGGTAAAGCTTCACGTAGTCTTGATGAACGCACGGAGAGATTCGCGTGGATATTGGCTACCAGAGAAATAATTGCCCGGTACCATTTTCTTTGCCATATGGCCAAGTATTGCTTAGAAGCAGACCTGTTAATCACAAGGGAACACTACAATGTGAAAAGCTGTTCTCAGGTAACCGTTGATGGAACCTGTTCCCTGGTCTCCTCTTTTTTGATCGTGTTGACTGTTAGCGTCTGGAATTGATCGCTCGGAGTTTCACAATTGGCCCGTGGGATCTCGTAGTCGAGTGTGGTGCTGTTGTGAAATCTTTCGGTGTTCACAGCTTTGGTTGTTTACATAGCGATCCAAGAGCAAGGTAGAGCATGTACCTCCCTTTAATTACATTACTCCAGAATACTGCAAGTTTAATAGATTCGTTTCCAGCTTTCAAAATTATTGGTCCACAAATGGTGCACGTCCCGTCTTTTTTTTCGTGGATAAAGTTGCTTGTCGCTATTACAGGCGAAGGTGTTAATCAACAAAAGAGTGAAATTTTCTAAAAGCAATGACAATAATGAAAAGAATAAAGGTACAGGTTGCCTTTAACTTGATGTGGAACTAACCAATTAATCGCGTTCTTCGAAGGACATTTCTCTGAAACTTTCAATGTGACTGTTTTGGGAACTGTTAGGTTAGATCTACATTCATGTTCTTTGTTGTAAGAACCTGCTGACTAAACTAGCGTTCTCTTTCTGGAGGTATTTTTCTTGCTGTACGAGACGAGCACCCTTTGCGGAACTAAATCTTCCCATCGCGTTTTTCATTGTCTTTTGGCACTTTATTGAAGGGTGCCTGATGTGTAACGAAGTTCGAACTTGAATTCAAGCAGCTAGGATCAGCGAGCCTCCTTCATTTTTATTTGAATAAACAAAGTGTTAGTTTGTTTTTTCTCTTTTTCTTAGCTTGGTAAAGTTGGACTTAAAACTCAAACCACTGTCTTGTTGCTGTATCAATTTGCGCTTTTTTGGCGATAAAGCACATTTAAGATTTATTATAAGATGTATTATAGTCATTGTACAGTGACGACATGAACAAAATATACCCACACTTTCAAAAGCTGTTTGAAACATCTGATGAACTTGTTTTGCTTTCATTTAACGTCGGAAGGAAATAAAAGCTTGAAACGAAGTCCGAGAAAGTTCTGTTTATGCCTCAGGCGACCAGCAAGAAAAATCTGTTGTTTTCATATTTACAGGTACTATATTGTTCTCTTTTAAATTAATTTGTACCCATTCAGACAATTCGAATCTTATTAAAGTAAACGTACACTTTCAATTTATTTTATTACTTTGTTTTTGTTCATACATCATTTTCAGAAAATTGAACATCTGAAGATTTTCCCGTCGAAATGATCTGAAAAACTGCAACGCTGTTAAATGGCCCACGGTAAAAAAAAATTCGCTGAAACCAAAACCTTCAAAAACATTTGTCATTCGCTTCATTTTTACATTATTGCACGGCCGGGAAGAGCAAAGCGTTGAGTTAGAGAACAGCATTGCCTAAGTGACTTGGAGCGGGAATTATATTGTAAAAATGCTGTTCAAATAGTCGTCAAATACACTTAAAACAGCGGTTAACTCGATGACGAACTTCGAAGGACACCTTTTCAATTCTAAATGAACACTTCTTGATTATGTGCGCTGCAGTGAAGATTTCTTAGCGTCGTTACGGTTTGGGGAGCCCTGACACAGCCAGTCAAAATTACATGAAGCTCTGTGTGTGCCAGTTGATTCGATTTGCACTTTCCGTCAACAATCAAAATTCTTTCATGTGCCTGATACCTTTATTCTCCATGAGCGTTCTCCTGCTTTGATTCCTCTGTGAAAACATATGGGCAAACACAGTCGTTTGAAGAATTTAATCTTTGAAAAGACTCTCTCGCTGCACCTAAGTAAATGTTTACGCGAAGCATGATTTCTTTTCACGGAAAGTTATTTTCAATGGCGACGTTGCTTTTGTCTTTAGCTGGTACCACTAACCGAGAACCTGCCAACTGATCGTACGACCCGGTCGAAATTGTCCCGTTCTCACAAACGGCGGACGATTTGTGCTAATATTCAAATAGACATATCGATTGACCTTTTAATTCAAGACATCAGCGGCTTTAAGCAACGCAAATCATCACAGAGTATAGCTTCATCGCCTCCTCCCTTAACATCTCGAAGCCAACCGAGAGAAGTCTATCGTTAAACAATGGAAGATCTGACATCAGCCGCGGTTGAATCGATGATTGCACGGCGGGTTTCTGCTCTGATAGGTCTTTGAAAGAATCCCGACAAAAGCTTTTCCCCTGCTGCCAAGGACATTTCCAAAACTTCGTTTCTACAAAGTAAGTCATACTTTTGTCTAAGAAGGTCCCTAGTAAGTAAATATTTTATAGTCGGCATTGCCAGTTTAATACTGCGCTCGATCGCTATCATCCGGTTTACCGTCTTTTGTTCATCTTCATATTACTTTCATTATTGTACTTGACAAAGTCCGAAAGATGTTGTTTTAATGACATTTTAGATTTCCACCCGAGTGTCGAATGTTTGCTGACGAAATCAGTATGATGAATTGTGCTTTTCGACTCTGGTATTGTGCAAGTTACTTTTGTTTCGGCTTGATTTAATTCCCTATTATTTCAAATCCCTATTTGTGAAGGGAGACTTCTCAGTTTTAAAACCCAGCATGATATTTTACGGTAAATATTCCGGTTTGTCGTGCGTCTTGAAGATTCCAAAAACCAATGTTCGCCTAGTCTGTTAATTCACTGGTGACACCCTGTTCCAAAGTTTCATTTCGGTTTGGTTTCAAGTTGTTTTTTCTTGTAGACGTAAAATTTCTCTACACTTAACGCGAATGGCTATATTATGATATCGTTCTTGAACTTAATTAAGTGGTCGCGTTTTCTCAAAGTTCTCTATATGAGAGTTTGGTTTAAAACTATCTTCATTTTCCATGGTTGAGTCAAAAGGTCGGCTTGAAAAGTTACAAATTGCTGTTTGTCGGTGGCAGTGTATTTTTGGTCACTGAGCAGCTATATTTGAGAAGCGTAACTTAACGAGGTGGTTGCGTTTTCTTAAAACTCTATATAAATATTCGGTTAACAAAAAAAAATTCATTTTTTCATGGTCATGTCAACAGGCCAGCTTGAAAATTGCTTTTCATCGAGGGCAGTGCATGGCTTGGTTTTGATTGGCCACTGGGCAGCCATATTGGAAAGACTTGAACGACCTTTTCAAAAACGTAACTTAACGAAGTGGTTTCGTTTTCCGCCAAAGCTCTCTATATAGAAAGTCGGTTGATAACTACCTTCATTTATCATGGTCCAATCAAGAGGTCACCTTGAAAAGCTGCGAAAATCTGTTTCTCCATGGCAGTGCATGGCTTGGTCAGTTTTGATTGACAAAATTTGGCTACTGAGCCGACATATTTGAAAGACTAAAACGACATTTGCAAAAAGGTGTTTAAACTATGCAGTTCTTTTTTGTCGGTTCGAAAATTCTAGAGCCCTGAGCATATTATGTTTGATTTGCCGGCTGCGCAAACTTGCGTGCAAGAGTCCTCTAAGCATGTAAACTACTCCAGGGCCTCAAAATTATACGAAACGGGCAAAGACTAAGAAAGTGGAAAATAAGTTATTCGTTTAAGGCAGTTTAAACATCATGTAGTAGTTTTGCAGAAGTAACGACCATTGTTCGAGACGCGAAGGATCATTTTAGCATACTGATTGATCCACCGCTTTTTGCGAGATTATAAAGAAATACGCCAAAACTGAGTGAAATGGCAAAGTGGAAAATCGTTTTTGCCTTACCCAAATGAATCAGTGAGGTATCCGGCTGAGTGTCTTTCCTAAGTCGGTGTTCATATTTCAAAACTTAAAAAGATTGTCTTCTTTACAAAAGAAACTGTTGCTTAAACTTACATAATCTTACATTTTCTGCAGTTGTTTTTGCAGCGAGTCGTGCATGTATCCAAAAGAAACTAAAAAATTATCAATTATTACTTGCTGTTTACTTCGGTCAGCCTTGTCTGTCAATGATGTTAGTTGATAATTTCCTTGATCGTTGAGTTCATCTGTGTTACAGATAATTCAGTTGTAGTCCGGCGTCAAGAAAAGAAATTGTTTTGCTCGTGAAATGAACAAGCTTACAATAATTTCAAAAATTATCTGAGGCATCAATTTCGAAGCGATGCCATTGAATTCTGATATACATTTGAATTTCATGCACAAGTTCCGATTTTTCGTTCGCAAGAAGTGGTGTTTGCGTTTTCCAACCAGAAATTACTTGATCCAAGTTTACAGAAACGCGGGTGAAAAGTCATAGAAATCAATTTAAATAAAAGCTTTTAGCATACTCCTAAAAGGAGACCCATGTTACAAATGAAAATTTAAAAGAAAATTAAAATGACATCGACTGCGAGGTGTTTCTGGCTGTTAAGTCGTTAATGCACGGGAACTGTTTTCAATTTTTATAATTTTTCGGAAAAAGTTTTGTAAAAGCTTTGTCTCTCTACGAAGTTCTAGACCACTATTATATAATGTACCATATGGAAAATGAAATCAATCAATTTTCATATGAATGTGCACTTTCATGCAAAGCCTCTCTCTGTTCTAGATACCAACGTTTGTGCCCATTACTGAAAGCTTTTGAATACTAAGTTTGGGAAATTGCCCCATTAGGTCGTGAAAGCATTAACCAGACCTGTGCCTCACACATTTTCATCACTGTCTTGCCCTCAAATGTTGAGTGATCTCTTGATTTCAAGTTAGTCTTTGTGGTAATTATTCCCCCCGCCAAACAAAGTTTGCGGTTAAAACCAGATTTCCCCTAGCCCATCTTGGTTTGCGATTTTATTGTCGTGTTCATGCAATTTTGCGTGTTCGAGTATTTGTTTTAGCGTCAATCAGTTTCTTCTCTGTTAATTATTCTATAAAAAGAAATGCGCATTTTAGATTGCGTTTTCGTGAAGTTTAGTTTGAATGAGCAGGTTTATGTCTTGAAGCCTTCGTGAGGACAAATGTTGGCCGTTCACCTTACACCAACAAAACTCTCTTTCGCTCATCGTTTTAGCAAACTAAAAACTTGTCTTTGCGGATACTTTGGTCAAGTTTATGATTTCTTACGGCGTGGTCTGGAATGGGGTGATGCTGTAGCAGAACTTGACATCCAAACTAGTGTATTACTGGCTAACCTAACTTAAAGCATGCTCTGAATTGTCTTTCAAAGTGTTGTAGACCCGCATATAATTTAAGAAACGCGCGTGTAACCTATACAATGAACGAAATCATTTTATTCTTTAACGTACATTTCTTCTCAGACAATTCAATTTATGTCAAAACGTACAAGACGGCCCCTTACGTAATTTTTACTGATTTTTCCACTCGTGAAATCTCAAACGGAGCTTGAATTTTAAGGCAAAGTTTTCACGTCAACATGGTGGTGTTCGACGCGCGCGTCCTTCAGAGCTTTAAAAGTAGTTTTGGGGTACCCTTGCACGTATTTTCTATATTTTTCGCATAAGCGGACCGCTTTGTTTTCATTTTTAATGATAAAAAAAATACAGCTTCCCGCAGTCATTATTTTGTGCAGTTTGTTAAGTTAATGAAATATTTTTCTGCCGTGAATTCGCTCCATGAACGATTTCATTAATGCCACTGCGGAGCCATTATCGTGTTCCAACAATTAGCAATTGTTTCATGTTTCATTGCTTATATTGAACCGACCGATATTTTTGTTTTGTTTCTGTAATTTCGAACACTCTCTTGGTCGGCTGGCTCAGTTGTTTCTGATCGAAAATGCCGGGAAAAATTGCAAGATTAGGGCCTTTTTCTTGCACTTGCGTTTTCTGTAAAGTTTTTGTTTTTCTCCGCTCTACTTCCAACCTGTCTAAGTAATCCAAACTACCTGCTGGCGCAATTATGAATCCAAAGTCTTATGTAAACATTAAGGGACCGTAAAGTGCACTTTGGCTCGTCCGTGAGAGCTTTTTCCTCTTTGGCCCTTACTTTAAGGCAATGAAATATTAATTGTACTTCAGCCTGGAAATAAAGAAGTTCATTGCTTACTCCCTCTGATTGCACGCGCGGTAGGTTTTAATCGTACCCCGCTGTGTTGCTGTAGCCTTTCATCCAGAAAATACGACGGTTTAGAAGCCCCGCGCTGCGCTTGTTAAGGGATGATAGCGTTTTATTGGAATGTGCATACAACGAATGGCACACACCTGCTTCCAGCTTTAATGAAATTGAATATCATGTTCTCTCGCAAGAGGCTCCTGGCGTGTGACAACTGAAATTTTGTTCCTCGGTCTTAAACTGGACATCCATTTCTATTTTTATTTCTACATTAACACGTGTACTCGTTAGACTACAAAGATGACAAGTCTCGTTTTTCGTGTCTCTTCGTTTCCAAAAACTGGAAATGGCTATTGATTTTCTTTTCTAAGAATTATTTTCTGTTTATTTTGATTTACTCTCGAGAAACCATATTTTAATGTCATTTCGATTGTATTGCCCTTTTACTTCTTTCAATTCTTAATTTTGTGGTCTCTGTGATCATTGAGATCTGTCTCTCATCGGAAGAAAAAGAGAAGAAAAGTCATTAAGTCATCCGGTTTGGTGCATATTGTGTGTTGTATCCTCATAGATGATTGAAAGAATTTCTTCCTCAAAGGGTATTTAACGTCCCACCAACCAAAAATGTCTGTCACCCATTGCTTGGCCTTTTGAAGATATTTGCCCACTAAAAAGCGTCAAAGGTCGGCATGTTTGATTCTCCACATCTGCAGATTACCACTGTGCCTTATCCTGGCGTGTGTTTGTTCTTCAAATTCATGTATGCTGCGGTAAAATAAACACTGCATTTTGCTTTTCCTGAAGTAACTGTTTTCTCTTTGTCTCGCGTATTTAAAGCTTCTGGTTCCTCTTCCTGTGGTTTTAATTGGGGCGGGCGCCTGACCCGCGTGCTTATTATCTGTCAATTTCACGCCGCGTTCATCAATGCGTCTGGCGTGTGCGTTCGGCCAATAGGTATCGAGAACTGACACTCCGGTCTTGAGAGGGCTTTGAAGCCCATTTTAAGTCTACAACTTGTCTCGCTGGTGACCACTCAATTTACTTCCTTATCGGAAACCCATTGTTGTTGTCTTGCTCATTTAACTGCTCTCTACTGTCAAAATCAGTCACTTAGCCTCATCTCGCACTAGTCCGATTACGCCAAGTCAATAAGCCATTTATCGCACGATCATCTTCATCAAGGTTGGCTATTAGGTTACTAAACTCTATGCTTCATCTTCCTTAGCTAGAGAGCGTTTACAGGAGAGTAAGTGACAATCGTTTTAATTGTTTATATGGTTGTTAGTCGAGATAAATGCCCACCAATACGAACTGGGACATTTTATATCTTGAACCAAAACAATCCTCAACTAAAATATTCGTTTTTAGCATAAGATTTCATTAATCTGTTTACAGTAGTCGAATGCTCTCAGTTTGAAATCCAACAGCTTCCCTCTTGCGGAGACGTCCTATTTTATGGATCTTTTACACTCGTCAAATGTACTCGCTGAAAGTGGTGAACGGTTGTCGTTTTTTTGTAATTGACTTTCTCCCCTCCGCGTTTCTCATCTTCTATCATCAAATCTACCTGTACGGCTGCCAAATCGAAGGTCCGCGTAATTGTGAGCCACATTACTATATTTTTCGTCGTAACGTCGAGTCAATTTTCCTGTCGAGGCAGAATCTGCATTATGGACAATTGTTGCAAGAGAAATGTATTGGATTCATTGCCCCTTAAGAACATGCATTGCAGGAAATGGAATTGTTCGTCATTTGACGTGCTTTCGGGTGATTGTGCCTTAACGGATTTTTCATAGACTAAGACTAGCGATAAAATAACGATCTACCGCGTATTTAGACGGAAGATGCTTTCAAGAATACGTACATCATAAAATTCAATTCAATCAGTTGCGAAGAATGTAGATTTACTGTTTCGCTAGGGTTCAAGTTCGTTATTCCTGGCAGAATTTATCTTCTTACATAGAAATAACTGTAAAATGCGTTTTGGCCTTCACAGACGGTTGCAAGCAGTAGAAGCTCTCTTTTTCAGGGATTTGGCCTTAAATGACAAAACCGAATAAAACTGTCATTGCAGTTTGATATAAAGATATGTATTTGTGACTTTGGGATAGTCGATTGCTGACTAGTTCGATAGTTCTACTACTGAGGAAAAGGAACCTCTAGGGGGCCACGTTATTAAACTAATTTCGGGTGAATTGTACTTAGGACTGAAAATTTCGGAACGCCGAATCCTCGTAAATCCACAGAAGTGGGCTGTGGACGATTAAAGAGAGTTCAGTTTTGTCAAGGATTATTCACAGAAACATCGTGAAAGAATCCATCACAAATCACCATCTGCTTCAGTAAATGTCAACTTGTCGGCAAATTGATAGACTTGTTGTTCAATTACTTCTTTGCTAGAGAAAAATGGCGCGGATTAGGCATTTGGTTGAAAGTCAAGCGACGAGCATTTTGATTATTTGTCTTTGACAAGTTCTCCAAGAAAGTTGGAAATGATTGCTGCAGTTGGAGCTTTCTAATTTTTTTTCTTGTAAGAAAGCTTTAAAGCATTAATTACCAACTACTACAATTTTTGACAACATCCCATTGAAAACTAATTGTAGACTAATTCTGTTCTTCTGGCTTTCCGTGCAGCGGCTCCATTTTTATTGAGCTTTAATCTTCTATTACGGAAGGATCCCGTAGCCTCACGTATTTTGATACCTTTTGGATGCTTTCGATGAAGCCCTCCAGTTCCCATGCCCAAGGCTGGACAAATAGCCTTGGTTCCAAATAGGGCCATCACCTTACTGTCGAAGGTAACCCGGCTTCGTAGGTTGCGGAGTGTTGGGTGAGGCCCATTGACATGCATGGCACCACCAAGTGAATTTGCCAGCTTTTGTACGTCCTGAATTCCACTTCGTTATTCTTCGGTAATACACCGACCATTCGGCTGGGATTCTTTTGTGCGACTTTCCTCGGTCCTTTTTCACGTTGTGGCTTTCTCTTTATTTACGTCACAAGCTTAAGTCATGACCAACAATTCAGGTGACCGTTCTAAAACCGGGCTCAGCTGTCTCCAGCCGAAAGTGGGGAATTCCACTACCCCAACTTTTGAGAGCAGAAAAGAAGTCTTAATTTACTGACTAAATATTTTATCTTTTTCGTTTGCCATTCAATTTTTGTTTGCTTCTGTTTTACTCGAAACTTAGTACCTCGCAGAGCACAGATTCCTGATTCTGAGCCCCGATTCTGTGTAACCGGCATTCGGCCCAGATTTTCAGAAGTTGAGGAAACTCTAAGTGAAAGAGGAGAGAGGCGAAAGAGAGATTATCCAGGAAGGTCTCGATATGCTTTGTCATCTTATGTCAAACACAATGTTTGAAACTTGGTCTGGTCAGTTCTCTAGGGCCCGGTTGTTCAAAAGCCGATTAAGGCTAATCCAAGATTAAAAATTAACCAAAGAGTTTATTTCTCTACTCCCAAATGCTGGTCAAGGCTGATATTCGGCAAAACTTTAAAATAGAGGAATTCAATCTTGAAAAACAAAAGTAACCAAACGAAACTTTCACCAAAAAGTTGAAAACATTAAGCAAACGTTTACTCTAATCCTGGATTAAGTTAATCGGCTTTCGAACAACCAGGCCCTGGTGCAATGGACTCTGCCCACTTTTCCAAAGTCCCAAAAGCTGTTAGTTCAAATCACTTTAATGTTAGAACCTCTTGCGAGAGACCCAAGGTTTGACTGTGTAATTTTTTTATCCAACGGGTATATACGTTTGTATGGCAACACTGCGGAAACAGCTTTCCGGGCAAAATTCATTGGGATTGTTCTTGCCTTTTAAGGGAAAAAGCGAGTTTTTAATTGAATGCGTGAAATAACCAATGAGTGTTGTGGAGGGCAGAAAGAACATAACACAACCTACCCTAAGTCGTTGCAGCCATACGTAATACTATTGAGCGGTACTTCATCCAAAAGTACCTATTTTGTTTCGTAATTGTGACTGTCTGAAAGAACTGGACTTCTTTGGTCGAAAAATTTGAAACTCATGAAAAATTAATTGTGTTTCTGTTTGCGGAGCGCTTATCAGTTGTTGCGTGGTAGCATCATCTCTTCAACTTCGTCCACTGGGTAAGGCTATGATTCACTTTAACTGTATTCCCTCTTTGTTCATCGCTTATCTGTTGATATCGTTTTCTTTGTCTTGTTTACTTTTTCTATATCACTTTTCTTGCATGAAATATTCTAGAATGAATTTGGTCGATTTGTTTGTGTTCATATTCATTCACTCATTCTTGATGCGCGCCTTCTTAACGTGAATTTTCTTGAACAAGCCCTCGCATAAAAGATTTTAATAGTTATTATTCAATTACGGTAATATTTTTGCCGATACTTAATTGTTGCATCTAATGCTGTAGTTTGCCTTTTTTGCTTGAGAATTTTGAATTTCATTTCTCCTAGCCAAACCACTAATCTCGTCGGTTTAATTTCTTCAAGTTTTATTTTGAAATCATGGCTCCCAAATTTGAAATTATGGATTTTTTGTTCCAGCGAAAGTCACTAAGTACCACCTATTCCTGATCATTACATTGTTCCTTATTCTCCATAATTATTGGTCAAGTTTTTAACTTACTGAGAGCAAATTTCTTGCAAAGTGGCTTTTCAAAGAAAATGGAGTTATATATTAATAGAAGTGATTATTCACTCGTGACCTCGGCGGATGAAATCGTTGATAAAGGCTTTCAATTTACTCAGTCTAAGCCACCCTTGGGTCGGATCCGAAGATGTATTTTAACATGTGTGCAAGCATACGTGAATCAAGCCACAGCTCAAGTGTATTTTGGAGGAAATGGTGCGTCTATGAATAATGGGACACTAAAATTCGGTATCAACTTTGTTGAAAAGGTGAATGTCCTATTCAGTGATGAACCGTTTTCAGTTGCTTGGGTTTGTTTTGAATTCTATTTGGAAAACGTGTTTTTGGTTTGGTTTGGTTGATCATATGATTTCGAACAGTTACGCGGAACTTTGTAGAGATGGTTGACTAAACGAACGATGGGTAGCTCCCGCTGTCGCTTTCACGGTCTTCAAGAAAACGGTCGTGGATGGTTCTATAGTTGGTGGTAACGATGGCCCTAAACAACGCTGGAAAATCTGGTTATGATCATAATCACCCTTTAACCGCGGGAAGTTTAGCCTTAGTGGATTACAGCTAAAATGGTTGATCTCGAATACAACGCAGAAATTCAAGGCTATCGTTTCGAGCACATGTCATTCCTCTTCATCTGATCTTCGTTTTCTTGTGGTGCTAGCTTTCCGGCGAACCCATACCTCCGATTCTCCAGTCTTCATATTGTGAGCAGTTTGTAAAATGAACTTATTCGATACCAAAGATTAAAGTATCTACGGCTGTTTAAGATAAACATAACTGAGAGAAATAGATCCTTTTGCGTCCTAATCTTGGGAAATTGATTGTGGATCAGTTTGGAATCGTCAGATGAAACCTCTAATTCTCTGGAAATTTTTGTTGTCAAACAGCTGATGGCATTTTTATTTGAACCAAAAAATATATATATATATAATACATGCCGGAAGTAAGGTTCTTTAGTTAACCTTGAAGGCTCAGTCGAAATGCGTCAGTCTGAATCATGACGTTAGGTTTCAATTACGAATGAACTGTCTTGTTTTCATCCTTCGTCTGCAAAGCTCTACAAAGTTTTTCTTTCATTTATAGGAGCTTATCTTAAATTCATTCATGGTCGTGTTACCCAAGATTCGTCAGGGATCTATTTGCCTGATAGAAAAATTATACCCTTTCAATTTAAACATGGAAGTGGAGATCTTTTGTGGTCTTCAAAGCTATAGCTACCTTTGGGAAACAAATGACGAAGGATCTTTCCTGAGATTTCCATTAAAAGAGTCGATGTTTTCTTGTTTCCACTGAAGGTGTATCTACCTGGGTCGGCCCATACAGTCCTGTGTGATCAGAGCCGGGGCGGTGAAAAACCTTGTGGTAGTTTCGTAAATGTGTTTGGTTAAAAAGAAAAGTGTAAGCTCTCGTGTTTCAGTCGAACGCCTTGTTTCTTTTGTACTGATTCATGTCTTGTCTGCTTCTTTTCTAGCTTGAATACACAAGCTACATACTTCCCCGGGAGAAAAGGAAGTGCGGATTTTACATTGAAAAGGTATTTAGCCTTTGAGTTTTATATGTCGAGCAAGCTTCGGGGAAACCGTGTTGCATGTGTAGGGATGGTGTGCGTTCAAATCATCCCATTCAGATCACCAATTGCATTTAATCTTTTTTCGTGGTTCCGGCGAATTTGAGTCAGATAAGGCTTTATACATGGGAAAGTGGTTGTCTCATTCCAATTGTGTTCATGCACGCAGTTTGTATTTGCACAAATTATACTTTTCTACCCTCGGTACTACAGCCAGCTTAAATAGTGTCTGGGAGTTTTAAGGTCATTATAAATAATAAAGCCTTATAACCTTGATATAGTCTTTTGCCACCTAAAGTAATTCAACAGAAATCCTTGAGAAAGAAAAGACTTTTTGATATCCCTGTATGTTGAGGTATTAAATTTAAATGTATATAGAAATTTTTATTTAAGACAAAATTCAGTTTTATTACTGCAAAGTGTACCTTTAATAAACAATTTCCATATATAACTGTAAGTTCTGTGCATGCTGAAAAGGATTTTTTTACTGTCCCTAAAACCTTGGATTACTAAAAGTCTTGTTATCTTTCGAGCATAAAATGCAATGTGTTCTAAAGTCTGAATGAAATGGTAAGGGGCTAAACACTGCAGTTTTCTCATATGACTGTTTTATATGCGATAGAATGTGGTTTTAACGTATTCGAGTTTGTGGCGAAAATATCTGCTGTCACCTGTTCCCCCGCTTCAAATGATTTGTCAAGGCTTTTACTTTTCTGCGATGAACAGATTTACTCTAAATTGCTCACCTCTTCCATTTCCCAATTATAGTTTTTCTGTAGTCAGTTGCGAACGGGGTTGTAAGTTGAGAAACTTTAGTTCGGTTCAGTTTCATTTTTTTCACGTGTATTTCCAAATTGTGCTTTTTAAAAGCACTGGCATGCTCTTGTTGTGAGATAATTTCTGGAAAGGGGATCGTCCACCGAATCGGAGTTCCTAAACAACCAGACTCTTCTTTTTCAAGTCTTGAATTCTTTTAACAATCCATGATTTAAAAGTGTCAAAGCCGAGTCCCATCGTGAGAGAATTAGGTCCTGGCCAGTGGGACTTTGGCCGGGAAGTTACGACTTCAAAGGCTCCCCATTTGTATTTCAAAAGGCATTACATGACACTTACTTCGCTCAGTGACTGTTTGAAAGTTCTGCGAGAAGGAACCGAAGGTATGCTTCTAAATCCGATTTGTAGTATGAGTTCTTTCCCAGTAACACTTCTCTTTGTTGCCCAAAAAGGCTAAGGCTGAAGGTTGAGTAGCCTTGTTCTGGCTATATTTCTCCAAGAGATAGCTGAGTTTAGGTAGGAATCGACTGATAAAAGTGAAGTATATAGAGGTATCGGAAAGTTCGAGACTGGTGCTTTTTCCATCGATTCATGGCTGTATGAACGTTTTTCTTTCGCCTTAAGTACAAACCTGTGATATGATTGTGGACTTTCTTCAAAAATACTAGCATTTTGTCCAATTTTCCCAATAACGCGTGTTTATTCTAGTACAGGAATTTCAACATCGTATTTCATTAAGAGAGATAATCTGTTTTTCCCCACAAAGGCAATTTTATAAATAGCTTTTGCGAATTTTTCGTGGCCGGAGTTGTCGACTCTTGCTGTGGCATCTATCGGCTCTCCTTAAAGGTCTCGAAAGGTAGAGTTCCCTGTAAAACTACTTCAGTTTTGTCATGGTGGTAGTGACCTTCGAAAGTGATTCAGATGGGTTGGGTAACCCGTAACCACGGAAAGCGCTCCGTGGAATGTATTCTTTGTGTTCATCGTTGAATGTTTCGTTTATAACTTTACTCGATTGTGATCTACGGCTTTTGATGTTAGAAGAGAACTGTTAGCGTAAGTACTTTTGTTTTTTTGGAGATTAAGGGGCTTCTTTTCTATACAAGCCCACTGACGGACTTTTGAAATTGCTCCGTTAAGAGCTTTTGTGGTACTACAGCTTAAGTTTATATGAGCAAATGTGAGAGCGCGGATAACGAAGACAATCTACTCTCTGTAAGGCACATCTCTCTAAGGCACATAAAAGGACTAGCCCCGGGAGGCACTTAAATATTTTCTTTCCACGGTTTGGATAAAAGACATCAAACTCTTTATAGACCGAAATTCGAAATTTCACAGGCGAGTCCGTGGAAAGTCGGGGAATCTTGGATCGCTTAGCTTCTACGTCAACCATGGCATTTCAAAAAATAGTTTTTGAAAGAATTTGTTTTATTTTCAGTTGGGTGAAATACGGCATTTTTTAGCCTGACAGGGTTGCAAATCTTTCGTCGTTCTGACCTGGTCAGCTACCTAAGTTAAACTCGTCCCGCACGACAACGTATCAGCCCAAGAAAATCCTTCAAAGTTTAGGATTCATTTGAGGAGTCCTAACTGCTGTTCGGGCTATTCAGGTAGAAGTTTCCTCTTCGGGGTAAAATCGCGGAAACTTCCCTGCAGTTATCATCCACAAATTCAAAACCTTGAGCCATCTTGTGCATCATTGAGAGAGACTCAGTGACGCTGAGACTACAGCTCAATAGCTTCGACCATAGCAATAATCGTATACTGAGTCCGTAAGTTTATTTGAGACTTGAAGCTGTAATCCAATAGCAAACCACCTCTTCAGAACAGGGGCACCCAACGTGTAATTTCGTTAATTATCTGTTCGGCAGGAAGGTTGGCTAGAAGTTTCGAATATTCTAACTCAAACTTTTGAGACGCACTACTATTTTCAACATTTTCTGAAATGATTTCCTATGATATTTTGGGAAAGTAGTGAAGAGTCTGAATGATTTCGAAACCACATTGAAGAAAGCTAGAATCAGTTTTACCGATCTCAGTAAGAGTTAACTGTGATATTGGAAATGGCATAAAATTTGAAGATTTATAACATATAACTTTTTCCAAAGTTTGTTTGACTACGTAGTGTAAAGTTTTTTTTTTTTTTTTTTAAATCAGATCAGACCTGCTACGGTTGCTAGAACTTTTGTGCGAGGCAAAACTGAAGCCAGCTTGAAATTTGTACAGACCTGAAGTTCACTTAGAACACCCGAACAGGTAAATATTTTGAATGGCAGCCACAAACTCACTAAATGAGCTTTTAAAGCATTGTGGAAACCATTTTAGGTAATGCTGAAAAATGTAAGACATTTGATCGGTGGATGCCCTTTTACTGAAGTGTGAAGTGAAGTGAAGTTATTAGTCTCTTCCCCTCGGGCTTCTCAGGACTAATTTAGAATGCTTTTTGTGGGGGACTTTGGCCAGACTGCTTATTACGCAGTTTACAATTTTATTTAGGAAGTGAAAGGTGCCCCCGACGAGATTAGATCAGACCAAAACACCGGGGACAACGTTCCAATTGTGTACTTGCCTTCCCTTTTTATGTATGTCAATATATGAATATCATCTTTCTGAGTTTATGCAAAACGCAATCCAGTTTGTGCCAAAGTCGGAGTGAATTCAAAGTTTTTTAACGAGAGTCATTGAAAAGACAGGACTGAAATTTTGACTATCATCTGACTAGGTGTGCAATGGCGTAGCGGTTTCGTTTCATATATTTCAATGTATTAAATGAATCTTTACTCTTAGAGATTTCAGTGTTTGTCCCTATGAGTCACAGAGGATTCGTTTCCTCTTCCAATCCGTGGCCAGCAAAGAATTGCCTTGTCTCATTTCTTACTGAAAGTCTCTTTATCTTTTGAGCATTATGCAATGTGTTGTCAAGTCTTGATGATTTAAATGGTAAGAGGCTAAACACTGCAATTCTCTAATGGAACTATTTTTTTTATGCAACAGATTGCTACTTTAACCTGGTTAATTTTTTTGGTTTAGGACATTGTAGTAGTCAATGGCCAGTAAGTTTAAAATAATTTTCCAGGTTTTTCAAAAAGATGGCGAGTTATTACAAATGCAAATATAGACATCACGGGTTTTTTTTTTTTTAACAAACGATTCGGGTAGCGGACTCGTGGCAATTTGTATAACCACATAGCAACTGTTCGTTTTAAATTACATTGTCCAAGGAAAGAATTCACCAATATTGGTGAATTTACTGTCTGTGCCTTCCGGCCTACATGAATGAAATTTGACTTGTTTTAGCAGCATTGGAACTGAGAAAGCTGGTGATTTTCACTTAAGCTTCCACTGAGCTTCTTCAGTATTTCAATACATTAATTAAATCTTGACACGGTTTTCTAATCGTACAAGACAGTCGGGAACATGCGTTTACAAAAAATGCACGAAACGAAACATTTTCCTTGTCAGGGAAATCACGAAAACTTGCATGTTACACTTACACTCATCGCTTTAATCCGCTAATTTATTCTAAAAAAATCCAAGAGTGTTCTTTTATTTCTCTGCGGTATTTTTTCGCCCTCGTGTGGGATGGATTCACTCAAAGGAAATGGGATTCCTAAAGCAAAGTCGTTTCCTTTCGTAGTTGAAAGCGCATTCTTGGTTTATGCAGTGTTTCTATAGCATTTTGACCAGTAACATTCAACTCTTTGTCTTAAAAATTAAGCCAGTTGGGTTATGGAAGTGTCCGATAGAGTAATGTCTTAGTGATGCTTCAAAGTTAGAAACACAATATACGTACCGTACCAACGAGAGAACAATGTGAACAATTGTGAACGGGTTCCTTTCCATTTAAATTCTTCAGAACACGTTTCTTTCTCATTGAAATTACTGACCTTCTATAATGCTTGTCCGTTTAAAAATGAACGAAATCAACCTATTTAAACAGCAATTTTATACATTTGTGTACATCACACCTCTGGATGGTTGCATGAATAGATAGTTGATTAAGTATCAACATCTTGGACGATAAAAACACATAGAGCGTTTCTGTTCAGTCCCTTTCGATTCACTGCTTTTTGCAAGCTGCTTCTTCGGACCTTGAGATTAATCAAGCGAAGAACTAGAGCTTCAGGAACATTTCTTAGTATTTCTTACGTTTTCTTGCTCATGTGGTCTTTTTGACTTATTGTATCGTATGAAAAACTATCCTTTTTTTTTTTAAATTCTAATTTGAGAATTTCCGATTCGCCTGCACCTGCAAAACAAGACGAATTGGCGTCTTTCGTTATGGTTTAAATGTTGTTTTTGGTGGCTCAAGTGAAATACTATCTCCCTCTTAAGGCAGATGGTCTGGTTTTCGCTATTAGCACAACACAAAGTAAAACTGTATTCAAGCAACTCTCGGTTCACGATGTAATTTTCACAAGTTGTTCGCTGATCATTACGACATATTTCCTTTTAACATTACTTCAGGACGCAAACTAACTTTCATATGAACAAAGAACTTTTTTTCCGGCTAGAAAAGATAAAGAGAAACGGTTCCATTGTGTTTTCATGCCTTTTTAATTATGCATGCTATATTTCGACTAGATCTTTCAAGGCAAAAATGTTTTTTTTATTTCCAGAGTTATTGAGTAACTTGGTAATCCTGGGGAAGTGATTAATTTGCTAATTTGTTCTTTATCTCCTTGCAAATAATTTCAGTGGAAGGTTTAATTTTTCTTCTTCATAAAACTTGCTTCTATTGTCGGTGTACAGAGAATGTTGTCATTAATTTCTCATTGATTTATTCAATAACAGCCGACCTTTCTAGTCTATACAAGCAATCAACTTAGGGCGAATTTTCCGCTCTTTTTTCCAGAGCGCGTTCAAGTTTTTCTCTAATATTTGAACAAAGTTCGCTATTGGAAAGTACCGAAAACTCCCATGCGGTTTTCAATTTTCGGATTTATCAGCTATAGCATCGTTCTGTAACCCTTGTCCATTTTCAAGACGTTTACCCCATGCCGTGTTTATTTATTAAATTCACGGGTAAACACAGTCTTTACCTGGCGTGTGGCTTTGGGCCCAGTTGAGTAAAATTGAAAGGCTGTGTCTTCGAACGTGGGTCAACTTGGGCGAAGAACGTCTTTTTGGCCGAGAGCCTTTGTTGTGCAAGAGCAATAAATCTTTTGGTAAATGTAATATAATTCTTTCATCAAAATGCAAAATGGGTTTTGTCTCTGGGTCTTGAAAACTTAAATATGAGTGACAGAAGGTACGAGTTTGCCCACGGGGTACGTATATATATATATACCTCTGAATTTCTTGTTCGCTTTTTTTTCTTCTTTTTCTCTGCTTTCTTTCCCATTTTTGGCTTCCGCGCGCAAAAGGTACTTAATCTCCATGGTATTAGTTTTGAAACACAGCAAGATAGTTGCAGGGTGAATACTAGGACTTATCTTCAAGTTTTTGCAAGATTGCGAGCGACTTGAATTTCGACCACCTTGTCTCGTTGCGTCAAACAGGTGCATCGAAAGTCAAGCAGCTTTAAAATTTCCATGGCTCCCTCCTGAAGCCAGCGAGGGAATCGCTTCTGGTAGGCGGAGCGATAAACTGGTGGCGAGAATAGACACGCGTTTCCACGAGAGGAAATTTGCTTTCGTATCCACGTTGATCGACAAGAGTCAAGCGAGTTGTTATATTTCGGTTAAAGGAAAATCGGGTACTGCGTGAGGATTTCCTCATTACCCCTCGCGCTTTTATTTATTTATTTATTTGCGATCACTTTCTTGGAGGGAAAATACCAGTCAGTCAATTCGAGTCTCGAGACTTAACAACACGCTGGAAAAGTTAATGCTTCTCTGGTGCTTTCATATTCAACTCGAAGGACACCCGCTTTAATAAGGATACGGCTTGCGTTTTGGAGAGAACTACAAACGTGCACTTCGTCAAAAACCCAAGGTAAGCGCACAGAAACGAGGACGCATTCTTGGATATTTTTGTTTACTTTCTCAAAATAACTGTGAACAGCGTTTATCAGCTGTGATCGAGTGGTGAGTTTCTTTTGTGAACGAACACCTACCGCCAATTTACATTTGTTTTCTGAAAGGCCGTCGTGTTTATAAATTAAATAAGGCACAAACAAAATATTATTTAAGTGCTGGGCGCGTTAGTGTACTTTTCCTCCTTAAAAGTAAAAGTTCTAGAAGCCTTGTAGTTGTACTTCAGACGTTTATGTGGGTCTTGTCTTCAATTGACAAGTTTGAGTTTACCGTCCGTTGCTTGATCTTGTAATTGTAAGCAGCGTGTCAAGTTGTTGGTCTGGAAATAAGGGAAGTTTAGACAACTGCAGAAGTCCGGTGTGCTTGTGTATTCCCATAATTAATCTTTTCAGCGCAAAGTCGTTTTGGTTTTCGTGAAAGCAATGGTTGAAAATATTTAATACTGTTGTCGAGCGAGCGCGTGCGACTCGTTTGTTTGCAAATTTAGGACAAGTCCACAAAGCAAGTGATATGAGTCATAGAGTTACTACGTACATGTCAAAATGGAGACCTTTCATTATTGAAATTATGAATTAATTTACTGTCTTAGTTCACTTCAAACTGAACAGGCTATGCTACAGCATTGGTTTATCCTCGGTTTTGCCCGAGATGAAACCGTCAAGTCCCCATTCGCGAAACAAAAACCCTGAGAATAAGCAAACTCTTCAAAGGCAAATAGATTAGAGGATAAAAAAGCTATTATTAGGCAAATGTGACAGAAGATTATCAAGAAATGTATTTGAAACCATTTCCCAAGTTAGGGTAATAAAAATCGACTATTTTGCTCCCTGTGGTCGAAGACTCGTTCGTAATTAACCAATGAGATTCGCACGCAGGAATAACAGCATTTTCCTTACACCTAGTTAGCAACCTTCTCTCTTGGCGCTAATCCGAGCACCATTTGTTACTCTTGTGTTAATATGCAATTCATTTCATTTTTTGTGGCTTGCAATTGGGATTTCGTTGTTTTTACGGAGTCGTAAAACAATGCAATATTTAATTTCTGTGTCGCTCTATGGCATTGTGTTATCCTGCCTTTTCATCTTTTTTTAAAGGGCAAAATCTGTATGAAGGCACATACTTTATTTCTGGTGCCTCTCTATGCGTTTGGTGCATTGGCTAATAGACTCATCGACTGCTGTTGAAATATTGCAGTGAAACATATTTTGCTGGCAGGCGGTATCATACCTTTCCTCACCACAACCGATCCTCTACGTTATGGAAAACTTTTCCGACCAACAGATGTTTATAGTTCTCTTGACTGACATCTGCATGCCTAAAGGCAGTTATTGATAAAATTAGGAAAAAGAGAAAGACTCAAATCACATATATGACGTCCACATTAAATTGTTTCATGACAATAACTCGCTAATGCACAACATTCAAATCAGACTTTGTGGCTGTAATTTCTTACACCTTGTGCAACAAATCTCCGTGCATTCAGCTGAGTTCAACTTACTCTCCGTCGGCGAGGCAGATTTCATTTGTGAAGCGTTTGAGAGAATTTGGGTACTGTATAGTTCAATCGTCTTTGAGTACCTCACGAGATAACCTTTTTGAAGAAATCTTTGAGACATTCCATTTTCACTTTGCCTTGTTCTCCCTTTCCTCTTGGAAAACGTGTTTTACTCCCATATCAAGGAACCGCACCGCTGTTTCTTGTCGCGGATCGACCAAAAAATCGCCTCATACATATTGCATAATTTTTTACGCTGTTTTTAAATGTAATCAATAAACCATTTTGTTCTTTGCTGTAGTCGACCCAACGGGATCCTTTTGGATAAAAGCATCAAGACCTCATTACACACCCATAAAGCATAACTCACAGAATTTCATGAAGGGTCTCGGGACAAGCATGGAGGGCATGGCATCCAAAGGTACGAGCAAGCATCGGTTTCTTAATTTTCACACTTGTTCATTTTTTTTTTTTTACGTTGGACATTGTTAGAGTATCGGAAAGTCAGACCTCCTGCTTGGAAAAGTTAACCTTGTTTTAGCCACAACGCCGCGTGATAGTTGACACATGCATTGATCTTGTTACAATGTGAAGCTGATTTTCCGACTCGTAATTCCTCTCCGGTGCGGGCTGAACGACCAGTTTAAACAACTTCTAAGGCTATGCTTTTCCTCGTGCACAAAGCTTGGAAAGAATGGACCGTTTTGGAGTTTTATCCCATTGGCTTAACTCAAGTAGGTTTGCTTTTCCAATTCTTGGGATTAAATATACAAACTTGTTAAAGATGTAAAGGGTGGTGTTCTGTGGTGTAATTGATGAGAGCTGAGATTTAGACCAACTTTCATTTCTAAGGCATATGGTTTACTGGAGAAGAGAAACTTGTTTATTGTTAGGTCGCCCCAGAGGCGAACTGTCACAAGGTTTAGTTTGTCTGAGTTTTGGAATAACGTGAAGCTTGTGTTGTGGAATAAGGACGGTACTTTTTAAGGATATTTTTCTGTCAGCCAAACGGATGAAGGGTTTTAAACAGAACTATCTCGACTAATATAATTGCAATAAGACGAAGTTGACTTCGTTGTACCGTTCTATGTCCGGTCTTTTTGGATTTGTAACGCTCTGTCTATTTTTGACGGTGTCATTAGCTGAGTAACATAATTTTTGGAAATAGCATTACTTTTGGTCTATTTGTGGACACGTTTTTTCGATGATCAGTTTTTCTAATTGTTGCCTTAAATTGAATTGCAGTGAGGAGCAGAGAAATTCGTTCAGTGTACAAGTTTGATTAATCTTCTTCGTATAAATTTAAACTGATCTCGCTTTTCTTCCGTTTGGGCTTTAAGCGTTGTTTTCGGGTGATGATTGTTAAAAAAACGATAAGGAAAGATAACGATTGTCTCTTGTTCCCGAAGACTTAGCTCACCCGCATTATACATCATAAGTTTCCGGAAGAAGGGTCGAGATTTTCAATGGTGAATTTATTAGTAAAAAAATCTGGAGGAACAAATCGTTTATTGACAAGTTTGACATGGCTTGGCAAATTTTTCAACGCAAAAAAGCGGGGTACGACTTTTGGAAAGCTATCATTTGCTACTGCATGTTATCTCTGATTCTTCATTTCCTCTCTATACACCGTTATCTCTTTGATTCTTAATAGTTTTTCTTCTCTTTTTTTCCCTGAAGCATTTTACCAAACCAAAAGCCCTTAACGTTCACAAATATCTCTTTTCATTTTCGAATTTAAAGGAAGGATGAATCATTACTAGTGAAAAAGCGCAGAAATCAGTTCAATTTCGCCAAAGGCAACAACATTATTTTTACTTTTTTTTTAATCTTGTAAATATAGCGGTGTATCTAGAAGTTACTTTCTCGGAAAATCGACCAAATGCGGCTGAAACACTAATATCTTCGCAACTTGAGCAATTTGGGGTTTGTGAGGCGACATTGTTAAGGCACCGAAAGATTTTAGGGTTAATGAATATTTAATGCCTTTGCTCTAAAACCTCCATTACTTTAAACTCTGTTAACCCTTTCACAGAATGATTTTTGTTTACATTTCGAAGTTCATCTCTTGCTTCTTTTCTGTAAAAAACTAAAGTCCTCATTGACTTTGGAATAGAATACGTGCAGTTTCACTCGCGCGCGAGTAAGACTTTTAGCTCGCGGGGGAAATTTAGCCTTCATTATCTGCGAACATTGAATTCGGTGGCAAGTGTGTTAGCCTGACAATGGGACGCTTTTAATAACCTCATCCCGTCGTATCCTGATGTTGTTTAAAGAGATATTTGTTATGAAGACCCCAGGAAATTATATTAATTAAAAATGACAAGGGAAAGTGGTAACTTTGTGTGTTTTGATATTAGTGAATATAGCTTTTCTGGCTTTGATGAAGGAACGTGGGGGTTAAGGTGTTTTCTTTTTAGTATCTATCAACTTGTAGAACACGGTTTAAAAAATAAAAGTTGGAAAGAAATGAAGCAGGGCTGTCTGCTAGCTATATAGCTGCCATTCGCACTCATTTTCAGTGTTGGATAAAATTCGCCGAAAGAGCACGGACAAGCGGGCACGATAAAGGAAAACGATAAAGCAAAACTGGCCAATGGCTGACGTTTCGGCTTCCAAATCTCATCACGATCCGTGGGTCAATTTTTGCCTCTATTATCAACTCGTTTGATCGTAAAAGTGAGATATATATTTCCCTCTGTAGTATATCAAAACACAAGTGTTCCTATAGGAATTGTACCCTGCAAAACCTTCCTCCTATTCTTCGGTTTAAACACTTTATGAAGACGAGTTCTTTCTAATATTAAATCGCAATCACCAACAAATGCCATTCAGGACTTGAAAACGCTTTAGGACTTTTAAAAAATAAACGGTTATACGCGCCTACATTGAATATCCTTAGAGTAGTCGAAATCCACCTAGGGAGTATTTTGGCACTACGTTTCAACCTCTTTTCAAATGATGGAATTTTCTTTTTATCAACGTTTAGATCATTAGTTGCATTCTGAGATTCGAGGCGCATCACAGACACTTCGTCCTGCCATTCACAGCCAGTACGGCCCAGTGATAAGGGCGCTTGCCTTGAGATCTGGAGATCTCGGGTTCAAGACCCGGTCAACTTCTCGGCTGCACTTGTAAATAGCCAACTGGTTTGCCTCCGGTCAGTTGGCCGGGATTCTTAACAGATACTGTAACAGTTATTGATTGTGTTTCATTGGCCCTGAAAAGCTCCTATAGGAAGTGGTCAGTTAAGTATGTATCCATATATATATGCATAGATAAACCACGTAGCACCGAAGGGTTTCTTGTAGATTAATGGGTAGAGCATGCTGACTGCTGATACAAAGGTCTCCGAAACTACCCGTTACCGAGCAACTCACTTATCATTGTGAGTTCTACTACAGCACTAGAGCATAGTTTTAGAACTCCCCTCAAAAGGTCGTGCAAATCGGCTTCTGAACAACACTGAGCAAAGCATATCACAAAACTATATGATTTTTTTCCGTTTTCATGCTATAGAGTGTTTAGATCTGATTCTGAGGTAATGAAGAAAATTCCTTGGCAATAACTTGATCGTTATATATATGTGTACTACCAACCGTAGTTTTTTGTTTCATCTCCAACAAAGCGATGTTATTTAGTATTTAGTCTTATCTGCTCCAGACCCTTCTCTCGAGCACGACACGAGTCAGTGTTCTACGTGATTTTCATTTAACAGATACTAGAGTACAATTACCTTTGAAAGTGATATGCATCAGTCGACCACGCACCGTCTCCCAAAATGCATTTTTGCCGTGATAAGTCAAGTTATTTTGGTCCTATAAAGACTACAGTATTTTCTTTAAAATAAAACACAGATCTTCTGCTGTCCGAATAATCCAAGAAAATCACTACCTTTTTTAGAGGTCCAACGGACTGAACTCACAATAAAGATTCTAAAAATTTGGTCCGGACTTGTAGCCAAAAATAGGCTAGTGATCAGGTCATTGTAGACTAAGCAACGGAGAAAAAGAAATTGCCCTGAAGTTAGTTAAAGTACACATTTAAGAGTGGGTCAGGAACTTCTGTTTTTTAACATAAAAATACAAGGACTGCGATTGGATGGAATCACTTTCATCAGCTTGAACGCTTAGCCGCATTTGTAGAATACACCTTTCTCGTAAAAGCGGAGAGGCATCAAGAAAAGCTATTGGTCTATATTCTTGTGGTTTTTTACTTTTTTGTGCAATAAAAGGGTAGTCGCTTATCGCAGAGGGCGCTAAGGATATTGGCAACGGTTTTCTTACTAAATCCGTCTCATTCAGTGATCTATTATCGATTTCTCGCTGACAAGTATTGAGGATAAATGCGAAAGGAAACGTAAAGAATCACTTGAAACAACTTTACTTTACTTTCGACTCACAGCTAATTAACATCTAGCTGTAGTGCTGTGCTCCGACATCAAACATGGACTGTATAGCGGCAGCCAGAGGCGCCTTTGTATGCTTTCAGCCCGATGTCGTGAGCCGCGCCCTTCGCAATTCAGTCCTCGACTGCAAGTAAGGGTGATTAGCACTAGCAATATTTATTTACTTTACTTTACTTTACTTTACTTTACTTTACTTTACTTTACTTTACTTTACTTTACTTTACTTTACTTTATTCGCCACAATTCATGGAGTGGCAGGGGAGAGGAACAGAACTTTTCGTCCCAACTGACCCCTAACCCCTATATCCATAGATCAGACCACAACACCGGGACCTCCACGCCCTACTCTACTCGAATAGCGTGTGGGTTCTTTAACGTCCCACTAAATTTATACCCAAGGGTTGTGAGACGGGATCTCCGGCTTATAGTCCTTATCCGAAAAGACTTGTAAGTCTAACCATTTGCAGATGTCGTTACAAAGGCAGCACTTTCTTCTCAGTTATTTAAAGACCCTGAGTGATGGACCGGCCGGACTTGAACTCACGACCTCCCGCGTGACAGCCCGGTGCTCAACCAACTGAGCCACCGGTGCGCGGTGCTATCATGAGCAAATGATAGTGTTGATAGCCCTCGTCCCTCCCTGGACGGGTTGCCGGGTCCATCGCAGTATGACAATGAGAGTTTTGTTGAAGGTGGATAGTCCGGAGACTGGTCATAAGAGAAACAGAGGGAACTAAACACGACATGGTTCATTGAATGACGTGGTTAGCAAACCCTCGACCAGTTGGCCCTTTCCAATTCCCCTGTAGCGTAGAACTTTGCGTCTGCTCTAAAGAGAGCTAAAAATGCGAGATGTCGTTTTAAACTGCAGAAAGGAGCGAGTTAAGGATTTTTGTTTTGCCGGGATGATGGCAGTTCGTGATGAACGTTGCTGACTCGGAAGTAACGAAATACAAGCCTGCAAAATTAAGGCTTGAAGGGCATTCAAATCAAACATGAATGACCACCTGCGATACCATTGCATTGCTCTACCAACTGAGCTATCGAATCAACCGTGACTAGGATCTGGTGGTCTTGTGAGTTCGTAATATGCCCATAGAGGATGCAGATATGAACAGACTAATCACTATACGTCAAATATGAGAGACATACATTAATTTTCAACTCCGTAGAGAAGCATGTTACCCTACTCACTTTGAAATGAAAGCTGGAAAGACCATCGCAGTTTCATTCTATGCGGAAGTTTAAAGATATGAAGCTGATAAAATCGGTTTAGGTCTTCATTGGTTTTTTCACCTCAAGTACTTTCTTACTGTTGTCAGTTTGACTTCACATTTTCTCATTTTTCGCGTTCGCTACATATGTTACGAAATTTCAAGTCTCTTTTCAATTTCTGAAGAACACTAAATGACGATCTATTGATCTTATCAGTGCTACAACAGATATGTTACAATTTACCTTTGTTTTTGTTTTTTTCTTTTCATTGCTTCCCCAAAATTGTTTTAAAATATGAAAACTTGCTTCCTGGTGATCGAAAGAAACGAAGGAAAACGAGAACCATTTTTTTGCGTGTTACTTCGTAAGTGCCGATTAACAATTGGAGAGTTTAATTGCATAGTCTGAATTATTTATATTTTTATATCTAAAATCTGGGCCACTTTGGCTTTCAAACCTACAAGATTGACTTGAAACCGGAAAATTCATAGTCGTGTGATTCCTTTCATTCCGTTGATTGAGGACATACAATTAGTTTTCTTTCCCATTTCTTTGTTTATGAACATGACGAGGTAGTTTTGGCGCCTCTACTAGCTTTTTGTCTAAAACATGACAATAATTTCTGTTTCTTAACGTCAACAAAGATATTCGTCTCTTTTTTGGAAGGTCCTAAGGCAAAAATGGTGTCAAAGCAACGGTAATGAAAATATCTGTCGGGGGACTCTATCGGCCACTAGGCAGTAATCACTTTCGTCACATCGAAGGGTTTTTCTTTTTGTCTCCAAACATGGGAGAATTTTTTTGTTATTGCTGCCAAGAAGCCATGTCATAAATAACCTGTTGATATCTTTTTAGTTGTGTGTTTTCTCGTTTCGGAGTCAAATAGAAGGATACATCGAGAATGAATGCCAATTCCTTAAAAACGTGTTCCTTTTGTTTTAATTGTTTATGTCTTAGTCACGTACAAATTCACTTTTCAGACACCTGCTTCCCTCTTCTCCTCCCTCAACTTCTTTGCCGCCTGACCTCCACCCCCAGAAAAACATCTCCTTACATAGAACATGACAGAACGAAAGAGGTCCTTTTTTGTGCATTTGAAGATTTTAATCATGGATGTGTTGTCTTCGGTCTACTTACAGTTGTTTTGTAATAGTTTCTTCGCAACCTCTGGAGGATCTGTCGGATTGATTGTTTTTCTTTCTTTTGTAACATTTTTTTAAAGATAAGTGAAATACAACCGACAGACATGTATGCAACATTGCTGAGATTTGGCTCAGCTGTTTTGAAATCGGGCGTCTTCTTGTCTCTGCATTCGTCCTGTTTAATTTTCGCTGTGTCCGTTTGTAGCTCATTAAGTATCGTCCTTTGTATTTACGAGATAAGTATCTGCAAAATTTTCAAATCACAAAGACAGTAGTCAGACGTGTTGATTAAACGTGCTACTGGATGTTTTGGAATAGAATTTGATAAAAAAAAGCGCCCCTCCTTATTTTCTCGTTTTGTAGCTTAATTCCCTTCATGAAAGAGACGAATAAAAATAGAGGTCTCTCATGGCAATTTTTGGTTAAAGCAAAGTTCACGAAAATGAGCAGTATTCTCGGAAATGGCGTTTTCATCGAGGTTTCGTTTCATAACGCATAATTGAATTTGTCAAATAGAGGATGCCAATATGATATTTAAAAAAGGGATGATTTATTATTTAAGGACAGGGTTACCGCGTCACGGCCCGAGTTTTTAACCTTACAACGCGAACAAGATGGAGTTGCGCACGATAGCGCGAATGTTCATTTTTAAGTGACATTTTTGTTGGCGTCGAGTCAGCTGTGTGCGAGAAGGGATCTTTTCTTTTCTTTATTCCCGGAAAATTTGTTTACAGTCCAGAATATCAGTCAACTTTTATTAAAATAATATTTTTAAAATTATTATCATTTTTTTGTTCGTTTTTTCATTGTTTTGCCGTCGAGAAGTGTACAAAGTACTACCGTTTGAAGAGTTTTCAAAGAATAGGCGTCCTTTCCATTGTTAATGACGTCATGCGCGGCCACGCATGTGCTCCAATAATGGAGCTCGATTCCTAAGCCATCGTTTCTTTTCTTTCTGCAAAAGAACATGACCGCTTTATCGCAGCAGTGAAAATCAGCAATCTCTACTGTGAGTGCTGATACGGGAGGGACCTCTAGCTCTACTATCATCCTTTTTAGTTAATCAGACGGCGATAAATTTACTCTTGGCTAAAATATCCGTGACCAACATCCGTCAACCGTGACTAAGCAATCTAAAAAGGCAGTTGTGTCTTTCTGTATTGTGTCTTTCTGTATCTGCGATGTCGGGCATTTAAATTGAGATACAGTAAACAATATCATCATATAGGAGCCTTTCAATTTAGCAAGAACGTTCTCGTGAAAAGTGATACTAAACCATCATTTTGGTAAAATAGCCGCTCATCGCTTGATGACTTTCAAAGTACGCAATCTTTCGTCGTTTTCGGGAAGCACATCTCACTGATTGTGCCTTTATGGTAGCTTATGAATCTATAGGTAAATTAAAGAAGAAACCTTTGATAATACCTCATGAAAATTTTCCGTTCGTAGATTTTATAGACGGTTAAGTTTTTTCGAAGATATCATGCTGCCTTCTGTTTGGACTGAATTTGAAAAAGGATGGCTTAAAGTTCTCCATCTTACAACTGCGAAAGCAGTCTTCCACTATATGATATTTAAGTGTTTAGTGGCAGAATGCAAGAAGATGAATAATGAGCTACAGCTCATCTGTAAATCAACCGATTTTCTGTAGAGCATGCAAACTTGTAGTCGGAAGGTCATGCATATTCTCGACTTTCTCTAAGGAAAACGAAAATTCAGTTTTATTAAACGGATTGACAAAGGCAAAGTAATCACCGTAGGTTTTTGTGAGCTGACGTTTCAAGCGGTGTCCCTTCAGTCAGAGAGAGTGCTAGACCTCTAGGACTTAACTCTTAGGGGGTGTTCGATTGACCTTATTTCGGAATACATGGAATAGAAGTTAGAAATTCTTCGTTTTTACGGAGATTCACATTAAAATTGCCAAGCACTTCTAAAATGCTATTTTAAACATATCTTTATTATCTTTGTTGCTTCAAAACGCCAGACATACCGTTTTAAATCATCACTCCACGTAGGCTTATTCCGGAAGAGGGTGAATCGAACACACCCTTAGAAACCCCGGGGAGTATCCTGGGTTTCTCAGAAACACCCGGACAATTTTCCTTTTTAAAGCATATCTTGCCGTTTCTGTTAAATCGACCGTGTCTTATATTTACCGGGCTGAAAACCTATGCCTTTAATGCAACGATATATTGTAAACATGTCACCCATTGCTATTATTAGGCAGCTGAAAAACTCGATGGCCTTTTAAGAACGCTGAATATTGACTTCTCAGCCGAAATTGAAACTAATTAATTTCAAACGAACTGTGTAAGAATTTTTTTTTTTGTAAATTCTTATCAGGGATATTAAGGATCTCTTTTTGACAGACAGAAAATGAATCAAAACAAACAGATATATTTTCGCTGCGGCCGAAACGATCTTAAACATAAAGCTATATATTACCTTAGCTTTTGAGAATGGTACCAAACGAAGGATGAGCGCGTTATTCAAGTTATTCAATCGAGCTTTTCTATTTTACCGATTGTAACTAAACGTGACGTGAATAATCTAGATGTATTTAACTCGAAATTCCAACTCCGCCCGAAAACTTTAACAGAATTGACCACAGTTTTCTGCAGAACTGATATTTTAAAATACTTGTGGTCACCGTATAAGAGCTTTTTAATATTGCCCGCGAGTTTCAATGCTTTCTCACTACGACCACTGAGTTTCCTCGTCCAACTATTGACAGAGCCGTAAATGGCGGCTTCCATCGTAGAGAATAAACTAGACCAACAAAGACTATTTTTAACGCTGTTTAAATGGACAGCGAGTTTCGAATGTTGTCTAGTTTTTCTAATGGTAAATCGTTTACAGAAATAGCAACCTTTTTTCTCAGCATCCTATATTGGTGGCTTTAAGGATAGGAATGTCGATTTCAATGCTTCTCTTGGGGGGGTCCTGTGACTTCCCAGCCTCTACGTGATTTCCGTGGCTTCAAGGCTGCAAAGTTGAAGGAAAGGTGGCAGTCGTATGTTAAGCTCCACCGCGGCAAAATAGCAGTTATGATGAACGCTGGTTGGACCGACGAATTTTCTCCTCGAGAAGGCAAGTTACCCCATATATATTATATATGTAACTTCTCTCATTATTAGGTTGTTGTGGACTCTCGTTTGGTTTTTCTTTGATTCCGCGGACTTGATATCATTTCAATCCTCGGATGTCGTTAGAGAACGGTCCACTGTTTGCATAAGGATCCGTTATGACTGCGACTGGCTTTGAGCATTAATCTTCTGTCACTTAGATAAATATCAATCCACTAACAATTGCAAATAGGAGATTAATCCAATTAACGTATAACTAAGTGCTGAGTGGTACCTCGATTGCCTTTCTCCCGGGAGATAAATAGAGTTGTCCAACAAAACTTATCTGGTGGTCATGCAGCTATAATTGCCCATCATCAGCTGAAGGAAGCAAACGATCGAAATGTCTGAGTTTATCCCACTGAAAACATAATTTCGTATTTAATTTCAAGGCCTTCAGATTTTTTATTGTTATCAAGGTGACACTGGAAACGCTAACGAAAACCGTACGGCGTTTTGAAACTACAACCGATTTTTCTAAGACTCAATCTAAGTCAAATCTTCCAGAAATTTCCAAAAAGAGAACTTTCAGCGGAAAGGGTTTATCTTGGCAACGCGTTTTTTCACTTCCAACTCATGAAACTCTCTTCTGCCTTACTTCAGCCTAAGCCAAATTGAGTCTGAAACTGTTGAACTTATGTGTTCAGTAGTTCAGCGCACAGTATCTTTAACTGGTGACGTTGGCCGCATTGGTTCCGTAGATGTCTTTCTCAAAGGCATAAGCTTATGGCCTTGCATCTCTGAGAGGCCCCAAATCTTTAGACGATGTTATCCATTTTATAGAACCCTTCCTCAACTGAAAACTCTTGCTCAAGCTCGCGGAAACGTCCTCGGCTTTTACCAATCAGTGTAGATTCACAGCAGGTATTGCGCTCAATCTTTAGAAACGCAAAAAAACCGTCAGATGGTGTTGCAAACTGGAATAAATTTTGTATGCAGTTATAACTGCCCAAAACTTGATGCAAACCCAATATGGGTTAAAAACAGGTTAAGGTCAACATACCTTTTCGACTTTGAAAAGAACCCCCAATTTTTTAATGCTGTTTCCTCTGTGCTGAATTCAGGTAATATCACTCTGACTTGTGTTGTAAGTAACACTTTTGACTTAAATATGGTGGTTCTTCCTGACGGCCCCCCTCAACTAGGGTAAATATTCGTGAAGATAATTAAAACGAGTTTGCGTTCGTTAAAACATCTTGTGCAAAACTCGAGGGAAAAGCAGACCGATTGGAAAGTTCTGCACTCAAGACTTGTTCCGGAGAGCTCCACAGTTAGTCTAATCTATAGGCTGACTGATTCTTTCGTTATATTAAGAATTGAAATTCCTTCAGTATTTACTTCCTCGTGCAATATTTCTGGGGCCGCTTCCTGGAAGGTTTAATAATTATATCTATTCCATGCAGGGATAAACGTGCCGGTTATCATCCCTGGAATAGAGTTATTACAACCTTTCAGGAACCGGCCCCTGGTGTCTTCTGTTTGACTTTGTGTTAATTCTTTCTTCGACTTAAACTAAAAGAAACGATGTGCAAATTCCTATGTTCATGGCGAGGGTTAATTCATTTTGGTAGCAATCAGGAAAGGAAATGAACTTTATTTAAGTGCCTAGCCGTTCTAGCGCTGGAGCACTAATTGGGGACACTGTAAACTGAGATTAACAATAAAAGCAAATCAAGTCAAATGTTGGTTTTTGAGGAGAGGGGAAACCAGAGTACCCGGAGAAAACCTCTCAGTGCAGAGTAACCTCGGAGAACCAACAAACTCAACCCACATATGACGCTGAGTCTGGGAATCGAACCCGGGCCACATTGGTGGGAGGCGAGTACTCTCACCACTGCTCCATCCCTGCACCCAGTCGGTGTCCTATTACGTTTCCTGCAAAGCCAATCATCGCGTTAACTTGTATTTGCTGCAAGTCAGAGAAAGATTTAGAAGAACAAAGCAAGTAGCGATTTTGAAGTCGTGATGCTTGGTACTGACAATGCCGATGATGATGATGTTGACGATGATGGTGACATCTTCTTGACTTTCTCAAACTGCGACTTGACAGAATTTTTTTTTTTTTTTTGCTCACAAACTTAATAACCCCTGTAAAGATTTGGAAAAGCAAATTTCTTGATAATTTCTCGGTATCCGACATTTTTGTCTTTTCGAAGTCCACTGGCATTTGCCAAGGTTAATTGCCTGAGATTTTTTAATTTTACTTTCAGAATTATCTAATAATTCTGCGTTCAATTTTTGAATTCGCCTCTCAGCTTCCGCGAGGAAGCCAATATGTTTCAAGTTTGAGCAATTGTTTTCCAACCCTCGTGGGCTCTCACGGCCCAGCTCTTGGCACTTATCATTTTGTGAATAAATAACATTATGCAGTTGTAATTAAACATGTTATCAATATCATGTTTTCAATCTTTGCTAAGGCTGTGTATTTTATTCATGTTTGTGTGTCAATCGTTAGAAGGTATATTCGCTCTGACTTCGTCAAAAAATACTTTCTGTTCTATTATGCTCTGTTGATGACATTTTTAATGACAGTGATAGATGAAAGTCTTTTGATCCATAAATCCTTGGCATAGCAGGTATCCGTATTTCGTGCCATGTCTTGACCAGAAAGATAAAGGTGAATATAAGCCGGTCAATAGGCAGTCATCGGATAAATACGCCTACAGAACACATTCATCTTTTACGAGGTATTTTTCGTGTAACTAAGTATCCTTGATCCACGGCTGCTCAGTGAATATGTATTATTAACAGATTTGTCAGAAGTCGTCTTTGAATAGAAAACAATTAATTTGTATTTCACCTGAAGGAAATCGTACATATTCAGTTTAACTAATAGGCATTTCTGACAGATTTCTGATAATGAATTTATCAGTAATTACAAACTATACTGAGATAAAATTCGAATTTTTTAATGACGTTGGCGAAGAGCAAACCATGCGTATCTCACCTGGAGGAAATTGTATATATTCAGTTAAATTAATAAGTGTTTCTTACAGAATCCGGACAAAAAGTTATCAACAATTACGATAAAATTCGTTTTTTTTTTCTTTAATAAAAACTTAAGAGTTGGCGAAGACTATACCATATTATTGTCCATAGTTATCATGGAAAAGTGAACGAAATTGACTCCTTCTTGGACTGCGAGCGACCGTGCTTTTTAATTTTCTTTTTCTCATCCCATGATCCGTTTGTTTAAGAGTATTGAAAAGTTTATGTCTTGTTTATTGTTGAGAATAGTTCCTCCATATATCTTTTTTTTTGGTTCGGACTGATAGTTCAACAAAATTTTGCTAGAGATCACTAGTATAACGCTGTGATGAAAAGAAAGGAAAGGAGAAGACAAAACATAGCTCGTAACAGTATTAAATCATTCATCCATTCATTGTTAATTAATGCGAATATATGTTCGTCTGTCTGCCATATTATCATCTTGTACTGTAGTCAGATATTTTGTATAATGAAACATTTATAAAGATGTGGAAATTTTTCTTTCAAATAGGTTTATGTAAGTGCTTTCCGAAATTTTTTTTTGCACCATTGTGACTTGGTTCGCCTAATTTTTGGACTCCTTATTTTGCTCTGTGGTTGACTTCAACGAAATCACACTCTTTCTTGTTTTATGAAAGCAAACTGGCTCTCTTTCGAATCACTCATTCCATAGGAGTCGAGAAACGCACTAAAGAAACTCACTTTAAATGCCCCTATTTAAGCGAGAAGCGACCGAATTATCTCTTCGTCAAGCACTCCTTGTTTTTATGTGTTTTTCTTTTGCGCCATGCCGTGTCAATTATTTCTTAATTTTAAATGATTTGCAAACGTTACAATTGGTGCTAAACAAGTGAATATTATCGCGTTTTATAAGGCAGGATAAAGCGTAAAGCATACGTTTCCAAACAGATAACGTTATCTCTGGAAGTGAAAGCTATTCCATGCGATGAATTAACAAACGAGGTCATTGTTTACTGCCTTGGGGTCTATCGCAAAGATATGAGATCAGATGCAAATCCTTTAATTCATTCGATGCTGGTCGAAGATACACAAAGCAGTTTACCTAACTTGAGATCATTATAAATTTTTTTTTAAATTTACTTAACCGCTTCAAATCAACTGATCTTTCTTTGAATGGATTCACTTTGGCTACTGTTCTTCTTTCACGTCACCGAATGAAGTACTCCTTCCACACTCAAACACCTCTACATGTAAACTTTAGATCTCGTATATATATATATATATATATATATATATATATATATATATAATTTTTTTTTTTTTTGTAAAGCGCTTTTAATTCAGCTCTTACGAGTCGAATCCGAGTGATTGTTTGAAGGCTGGATTTGGTAGCTTCGTCGTCTTTAGAGATTTGCATCTTCAAAAGACCTTAATTAATATAAGACCAGAGTCTATATAACGCAAATCGTATACTTTTTTTTTTCGTTTGATTCGTGTTGTGCTAAAAACACTAAAAAGGACATCGAAACGAAATAAAAGGAAATATTGTGCACAAAAGAATTTGTTTTGTTTGTTTTTAAATTATTTTTTATTTCCTCCAGAGATGGCTGCCCCGAGCAACTATTCCCACGAAACGACTTCATGCGACGCGACCATCTGATATTTTCTTTTCAAAGTAAAAGGATGTTCGAACTCGGCTCATCTCAAATTTTTTTTTGAGCATACTTAAAGGTTTTGGCAATTTTCAAGTGCGGGTCGCCTCTTAGGATTTTTATTTTATCCCCGATTGTGTTCAGTGTGTTGAACTTCCATTTTTCGTTTCAGAGCAGATGTTTCTTTTGCCTTTTGTGAGCAATTTCCTCGCTCAATATTAAAACTTAAAGACACAACTGGAAACGTAAGACGAAAAATAGGAATTCCACCTCTGCTCTTAGTCTGAACAGCGAATTTGAGTTAGGATTTTGCCAGTATATATCGCAAATTATAAATTTTCTCAAAAGTTTACGTCGACTTGGTTATCCGTCGATCCTGGCCCTAAATACTTATTTCCCGCCATTTTATTGTTTCGTTACCTCTTACCACCAATTGGGACAAAACAATGCTTAGGCGAATTATCAAATATATTGGCAAGTTCGTTTACAAGGCGAACCTCACTATCTATGCATCACGTTGAAATTACGGAACTCTTTAATTCGTTTCGACGAAAATGACGCGAAAGAAACGTATATTTTGGCCTTTGTTTTGCGCGGTTTTGTTGAAAGCGTTGAATCCATTATTATTTTTCACTCAACAGTTTCTGTCAAGGTTAATTTGTGTTTTCAAGTCCTCTTTAGGGGCAAATGAATGTCAACGCTTGGTCGTATTTTCCAATCTATCGAAGTAATTGTCGAAGTTTGCACAATGGTTTGTGTACTCTCGAGATCGAAAGGTAACACTATACGCCTGCTTACATCTTTATAAGATCACTTTTCATCTATCCTATCTCTCAACGTGTCGTCTTTAAGGCTAATTCTTGCGTTACCTCCATCTCTCTCTCTCTTTTTCTTTTAATTCCAGCATTCTTAAGCCTCATTTTTTGGTTAAAAGCCACAGAAATTTTGCTACCTCTGTCATAAATAAGTTTTGAATACTGAAGAGAATCTAACGCTCATTCTTTTTGCCATTTCTCAAATTCTGTATTCAACAAATGCCGAAATAGTATGAAGTGATAATCATTTTGTCTTAACTCGATTTCATTCCTGCATTCCTTTCCACCAGTCAATGCTATTTTGCCAAACCTTGTCTTCGACCTAGAAGTGAACATACGTTTAAACATCTTGACTGGAATACTAACTAGATCCTTTGAGCATGTTTATACTTTTCAGCAATTGAGACTATTAAAGGGCTCGTAGGTTATTCGTTCTCTGACGTTTTCCGTGACAAATATATCTCTATGTGCCACGCTCTGATTGTGCTTGAACTGAGGGCGCTTGAAATTTCTTCGGGATGACTTCAGTGCGAAGACAAAATTTTGAAGTTGCTGGAAACAATATAGCTCCAATTCAGTCCGTTGATCATTGGAGTCTTTCCTGGACTGAAGTCTCGTTTATTTTGATTTCTGTGAAGCCAAGAATACAATTTTCATTTTTCATTTTCAATTGCCTTGTCTGTCACGTTGGGGCAAGGGGGACACAATGGAGCCGTTCGCACCTGTTGTAGCTACAAGGTTATAGTTTTGATTCTTTCATTGATGAAAAAGCAGAGATGCTGAAGAAATAAAGCAAAATCTGAAGAACCCCTCGTTATTTTTTTCTAAAATCCAAACAGTTTGCCGGTTGACATGTTTGGCAAAAGGATGGCTTCCCAAATGAAGAAGTTAGAATTTTTTTTAGAACCGTAAATTGAATTTACCGGAACTTCAACCGGAACAATAATAGAGAAGAAATGTGACTCCAGGCATAAAATAAGAGGAATATGGTAATTTATTTGGCAGCACCTAAATGGCGCCACTGAAAAATTCTCTTCCAATCAACATGATTCTTAGGTTTCGTCTCTACGCAAATGATGCTGAGTTCAGAAACATTTGCCGCCCAGGAAACGAACGATGCAAAGCAAAGATGGTGTGAAAAACAATATTAAACTTGCTTAATCGCAACAATGGCCTATTTTATAGGGAAGAATTTCGGATTACAAAGTTCGTTTCCCTTTAGTTAATGACGAGGTTGATCTTTTGCGCGATCGTAATCTGCGTTCTGTCTGTCAGTTCAAATATTTGAATTCCTATGCTAAAGATTTTTCCAAACGTTTTTGTTTTAGTATGCTTACCAAATAAGTTTGAACGCTTCAAGCAATGATCCCATCTTTCTTTTGTCCTTGATTCAACTAAACTTGATTCTTCTGGAAAGTCTGTTCTGTTGTTTAGACAGACTGATCGGAAATGCAAAACCCAGGAGAGCTTCTTTGGGTTGGACAAATCCGGATTTGAATTTACGCATCATTAGCGACAGGAAATTAGGGCGCAATTTTCTAAGTAGGAGGTCTGGTAACGAGCGACTCCTTAATGAGGTACTCGACGAGTGAATGTGACAGATAATTAATATTTGAATGATTTGGGCTGGCTGCGACATGGCTTTGAATCATGACCAGACGATCAAAAGATATGTTTGACAACGTTGAATAGCTTTTTAAATCCCTAAGTTGAACAAAAAATAACAAAGGCCATTATGTCATGTTGTGTTCGCTGCAAGTGTTTTCAATACTGACTTTGTTCTGCCATTCAAAAGAAAATTTCTCAAGTAAATATTTTTCATTCCAAATTGTGTCAATATCATGACCTTTACAGTTTTCAACATCTTTGCCTGTCTGGGATTCTTAAAAAGGTGGAGGGTTCTTTTCAATAAATTATATCCATTATTGACCTCGACGCTTTAGAGTCGGTCGCGACTTGACAAATGAGGCGGAGCTTGTTACTTGGACGTGCTAAATCTCGTTTGCTTCTTTTCACAAATTTCTGCTAATTACATCGAAGTGTTCGAGTTTCAATGAGATCCTGCCCCAAATCCACCCTTTTGTTTTGATTCAAATGTGCTTGTTGTTGCGCCTCGAAGCATTGAAAATTGGACAATGCCATCACATTGGACGCTCGATCGACACGGTTGTTCACGACGCATAAACACAGTGCTGTTTGAAGGCTGTGTGTTTCTTACAGTGTTGAGAGTAGTTAAAATAAATTTTGTTTGAGAAATTTATATCTGAAAGTGATCTCACGTGCGCGGATGCCAATATCCAGGATCTTCGACAGCGGCCAATGCTTGCAGATATTGCTTTACTGACTTCCACGTGTGCAGATAAACTTTGAACACACAAGTCAGCTGTCAATGTCAATAACTGATGGGACATTGTTGTTTGTGACGTTAAGAAATCGTGATCTTAACTCACTTCCCCAACTCCTTCCTCCGATGTGGCAATCGCAGATTGGCATCGTCCGTTGCGTTCCACAGGTTTAGAATGAGTGTCCTAAAATTCAACCGCGCTCGATTTCATCTTTGCTCATGCGTTTATCGCTGTTCTCAATCTAAAAAAACGCGCAAAGTTTGACAAGTGTTGAAAGGTGGGCGTCCAATAGCGATTGTTGCATTCAAAACTGGGCAGTAATTTGTAAAATTGGTGGTTTTAGCCTCCGGCCAATAACCTGACGGACAATGACAGCGGTATTCACGTGACTAGGCACGAACCCGATGCACCAATGACATGATCCCTCCAGAGAGATCGGAATTTTGAAGTATTCGGTCTGTCAGCTGGCAGAGTCGCTTAGTTAGTAATCCCATTTTGGTTGATATCGCCGAGTGTGCCTTGTGAAGTTCCTCGGGAATGAGCGATCAGGAGCTCCAGCGTATGTAGATCTCGACGTGATTCCTTGATCGTCAAAATAAACTATAACCTTTAGCGTCGGGGCTCTCTGGGACGCTCGAAAGTATTTCCTGTCACGCTTAAACCAAGGAGCTCTTAAGTTTTGTTTTGTATTTCTTTTGCAGAAAAGCGTCGAATATCCATGTGTGTCGGTTGCGGCTCCCAGATTCAAGATCAGTACATCCTCCGAGTAGCGCCGGACCTTGAGTGGCACGCTGGTTGCCTCAAATGTGCCGATTGCCACACATATCTAGACGAGACTTGTACTTGTTTTGTGCGAGACGGAAAGACCTACTGCAAGCGTGATTACGTTAGGTAAGCAGTGCAATCTACTGCTGAAAGATCAGGATGGGAGCTTAGCGCGGCTCAGCGATCAGAGATCATTTGTACAATCAACATGCATCTAAATCTCTTGCCTGTTCCGCCCAGCGTTCACCATGTTGTGATTCTTCATCGACCGGTGCAGCGTATTTACAGCCACGGGCGGCGTAATATTCCGGCGTGAAAATCAATGTTGTTAATTACAAAGACAGAGTAGTTGATGGTTGCGAGTGTATTGTCCGCGTCAAGCCTTCCCGTTTACAAAGCCACTGTCAAGTTGGCAGTTGTGATTTCTCCCGCTGAGTTCCATCATTCCTGGGCATAAATAATCGCCGTGGTTTCGGTGGATTTTCAAGAAAGCTAATTACAAAAAAATCCTCACAGTTGAGAACTGGCTGGAGCTCAGGAAATTTAGTTCACACAAGTTGTATCATAACTCCGCCTCTTCCTTATTGTGGGTTAGCGAGGCGGGAAAGTTTGCCAAGTCGACAAGCAGGAGGCTAGGAGTTTAATTTAGATTTGTGGTTTTTCTTATAATTTCGCTTTCGATCGCGATTGTGCGAACCTTATAATCTTGCGGCGTCAGGAAATCTCAGCGAAAATCGCACGGGGGCAGATCGTTAAAATACACAATTGACAAACTCTCCTCGAAAGCGAATTAAGTTGAAACAGATATATTTGCGAAAGTCGTTCTTTCAAAGCACGCTATTTGCCATCTGGTTATGAAAAGATATTTTTCTCTCACTCTTTAGGTTATTTGGAACAAAATGCGCCAAGTGTTCCAGGTCTGTGACCAAGAACGATTTCGTGATGAGGGCGAAAAATCAAATCTATCATATAGACTGTTTTCGCTGCATAGCTTGTAGCAGACAGCTGGTTCCAGGAGACGAGTTCGCACTTCGTGAAGACGGTTTATTTTGTAAAGAAGACAACGAGATCGTGGAGAAGGCCACGGCTACTGCCCAAGCAGCTCACGCTAGAGGAAGTCAACGATCTTCGTCTCAATCGTCAAGTAAGTCCGTCTGTTTTCACTTCTTTTCACTCGGTTTCAATGCGGTAGGTCATCTCACTTAGCAAACGTATCTCTAAGTCTAATCAAATTGGGGTTGATAACGCTATTATCAACTCCGATTGACTCGTCTTGTATCAATTTTCCCATTTTTAAATGCTCGAATTAGCAAGAGAATTATGCCAGCGCTTGCCGTACGTTTTCTTTCATCTACTGAGGTTCAAAGCGGCGCCTGTAACCGGGCAACTTGACTGTGCTTTCGGCTTGTCGGGGTTCGTTCACGGGCCTTGCTAAAATGGATGCGATGCCGCTCGAATAATATATCTTGCTGGTAGTTGAATTCAAAATTGAAATGTTTGTTGGTAATATCTTCCCTTCTCAATTATAAGGTTCAACACGGATAAGTACTTTTGACATGCATTTCCGATGGGAGAGCGTCCGTGATACCACATACTATGATATATACGAGAACATAAACTTTACTCTTCCTTGGCCGATTTCTCGATCGTTTGTGCATTTAAAACTTAATGCCGAATATTTTTCCCGGAGCAATTCTGCCACAAGTCAAGCAAGAGCCTTTTGAACCACTACAAAGCATTACTATTTCCGCAGGAAAATACAAAATCTCAATCTTGAAGATGTTTATTGGAACAACTGACGACCTTACATTGCAACCTTCTTCATTTGATAGATATTCCGTTTACAGACTTCGCAGTCCTATACTACAACTCTCAAGGTCTTCTCGAATATTACTGTTTCGACCCTCGAAATATTAGATTTGATATCAAGTGAAGTATCATAAGTGTGAAGCTAAATTTAAAATTGATAATTCGATTCTCTTGCAGCTCACTCCAACGTCCCCGCCGAAGGATCACCGACACGGCGCGGTAAATCTTCAGAGAAAACGACCAGGGTACGGACGGTCCTAAACGAGAAGCAACTACACACTCTTCGAACGTGTTACGCTGCGAATCCACGGCCTGACGCGATGATGAAAGAGCAGCTTGTCGAGATGACAGGGCTGAGTCCTCGAGTGATCCGCGTGTGGTTTCAAAATAAACGTTGCAAAGACAAAAAGAAATCCATGATGTTGAACAAGACATCGTCCCATCATCAACACCAAGGTCCCGGGTCGGACGACGGGCAGGTAAAGAACGTTCTTTATTCCACCTTTTTTCCCCTTATTTTTGTCTTTCGAAATCGAGTAGAGGGTGCGTGTGAACATTTGTTGAATCTTGTCACTATCATTTTGTACTTAGCTGTCAAATCGAAGACGAACGGAAACTAGAATATTTGAACACAGGTGGTCAATGAGCAAGCAATGGCAAGATTTTCTACGCCTTCCGTTTTTCGTTCTTTTGCAAAACAGCGCGTCGCTCGTGACCCCAAACATGAACACCGCGAGAAGAGTCTTCTTGTTAGCATAATTGGAAGAATTAGCCAAAAGGTGTTAATTTAAGATCGTTTGGGTCCACAGCTGGTCTGACACGTCTTAGCGATTTTCGACTGAAGCTCTGACGCGTTTTTGAGCTCCCTCCTCGAGAACAAGGCACGCGTTCGATTTTTTTTCTCACTACTAACAGGAGAAAAGCATCAAGCCCTCCAAACCCTTCCACCATGAACTTCAAAAAGAGAGGTTTATGATGAGTTTATTCAGCTTCACTGATAAAGTCCGTTCATACGTTCTCATCTGCTCCATTTATTATCATATGCACACACAGTTGTATTGTGTGCGACTTGCGAATGCAGTTATTCTTAATTTTGTAACCCATGAATGTGTGTTTCGTGTACTCTTGCTTTTTGAGCTAATCTATTAGTACAGGGTCTTAAGTAAAAAAAAAAAATTATTATTACTGTTAGTCGCTGTGGGACATTGATCTGTATATGTTTTACAAATCCAAACATAGCTGCCTCGAAGACATAATAAATGATGACGGAGATTCGACTAGTCCAGTTTAAACGTATGCTCTGTCTTCTTGTAGAGTCCGACGGGGAGTTCACCAAACGCTCTACCTAGCCGCTCATTACCGCCGTCAGCTATTTCGGGTGTTCAGGTTTTCGCTTCGAGTCTAACGCCGCCTGCTCTCAGACCGCAGTCAGACGTACAGATGGGCGACATTCCTAGCTATCAACCGTGGAAAGCGCTGAACGAATTCGCAATGCATAGCGACATGGATCAAGGTCCCTTTCAACAACTGGTAAGCGTGCATGCCGAGCACAACCGTCTTGTATCGTCTTTCTTACACGCTTGGCGCTACGTTGCTTTTTGTCTCGCTTTCGCCTCTTTGAGCAGTGTCTTGAGCGCCTCAAATGACTCAATTACGACGGCTTCAAGTCGCTCTCTATTATCCCAAGGAAGCAGTTAACCCGAATTGCGCGAACTAACGGGAAACCCTTGTGTCAAAACAAACCGGCAGAATGATTGCACGCCCTTAGGGGACCATTAAATGAATAATACAAGCGTATGGCCATCGAAGCAAGCTTGTGTTTTTTGTGTAGGTGACAAGATAATTGCAGTGCTGTTGAATAGACTTCTTTGCCTACTTTGCATAACTTAATTCAAATATCTCGCAAACCGGGTACTGTCAGTGTACAAATTGACTTCTTCACAATCTGTTACAAAACGCGTTACACCACAATTAAGTGATTTCAAAATATCTTTTTGGTTTGTTCTCCTAAACCGCGAGATTTTCAGCAAGCGTCTCTTTATCCAGTCAACTCCATTGTTCCTAGTAAGTCTAGTAATAGAGAATCTTCTTGCACAGGTCTTTGTTAAATTTTACATGATATCGCAACCTCTTTGCTTTGGTATTTTCAAGCTATCCGTTTGTCTTCACGTTTCCTCGGAATACTTGGTTTTAAACCTCCGTCTACAATACGTTTCTTTGGAAGAAGACAGCCGGAGTTTTACAATATTACGATTATTGTTTTCTGTATGAATTCAGAATTGCCTTGCACCTTGGAAAACAAAGCTTTCAGTGGCTAAAGGAAAAAAACTGAGTCCTTGCTTCATTTTGTATTTGTTTTTCCTTTCTGAATAGTTGTACGATTTCTAGGACACGGAAGCTATTTAACCTGCTACGCTGATTTCAACATTATACTGTTGTTTTAGAGACAAAAAGTTTGAACCTCCACCAATGCAGTCCTTTGTTTTTGGAAAGCCGGTCAAGCGAACGCCTTGAGAATGACTAAAATCAACCCTTCTTCGTTCCTGCTTCTAGCGCGAAAAGAACTACGGTTATATGAAATAGTTTTCCTTAATTTTACTGCTTCATGTGATCCGTCCCTTGTAAACCCTTTTAGGATGGTAAAGGATGGTCTTCTTGTTTCGTCTCGCCCTTACATATTGTAATATTGCGTTTTGGCGTTGTACAAAAGTTAGTCTATATTTAGTACGTTCTTAAAATCCAATTTTTTCATCCTGAGCCTGAATTCGTGAGAGCTTTATGAGAAAAACGGCTCGGAAACTTAAACATTTAATCAATAACAAAGGGGTATTTTTGACCTTTTCCTAACAGCGGGTTGTTTGTTGAGTTAATCACGATAAACATCACCACTGCCCAGCATGGGGTAAAATACTTCATTTAGTGAACAAAGGACACATGGGTATAAAGAAAGACCTGCATTACGCCATCGCATAACATCAACCGCATTTTTCCACACAGAAATCGAGGCAACGGCTGTTACCAAGTCCTCAGACAAAAACCCGTTAAAACAGGGAGAAGAACATTGTGTTTTTCTTGAAGCTCTCGGCAAAGGCACATGCTAAACAGGGAATTACCTTTTGACGAACCGTAAAGGGTTTTTCACGAGAATCGTTCAGCATTTGGGCTCGGCCAATGTGCCATTTGAAGAATTCATAGTTTGTTTTTCCCGTTGTGTAGTGGTTTCCGTTGAAATACGGGGGAAGAGGGCGAGAATTTTCTTGAAGGAGAAAACAAAACGATTCTTTTAATCATTTTGGGCCCTGAGCCTTCACTTGCGTATTAAGATTTACAGAAGTCATCGCGCGGCGTTTTTGGCAAACTAAACATCGTCTTTTCCGGTTTACTTATCTCGATTCTCTCTTGTTTTTCTTCCATCTCTATTGTTAGGTACAGTTCTCGGAACAAGCTCCACATATGGTATCGCGATCGCATGAAGGAATAGGAGCAAATTAAATCCGTCGTTTATCGACACCACATCACCCTCCACCGATATATGAGAAGCGATTGGAGACCCCACCGTTCTAGGCGGAGAAACATGGACACACTGTGTAGCGCAAATCGCAAACCGGAAATCTTAATTTATTTCGTCGACTGCAAGCTAGCTTTGCAAGCATGCAAGCGTGCATTCTGTAAAGTGCATAGTTCAATTATTTCGAGGAACAGCTCGTTTCGTTCCTCCTCCGCTGATAATGTATATATTTTATGGTGAGAGCCTCTGAGTAAAAGGGAAAGAACATGAACCTTTTTTAACGTCTGTTTGTTTGTTTTCTTACTGCACCATTTCTTACCGTATGATTTTGCCTTACTAGTCCCTTCAAAAAATTTGAAATTCCAAAGACAGTCTGGGGATCTTTGAAGCTTTAATGATTGGGATAAAGTCTTTGTGAAGAGAAAGGTTTTGCAAAAATTGTTGCTCGAATATCAGCTCTTTGTACGTTAAAGATAAGATCAAACAAATCGTGCTGGGTCCCTGAAATGTTTTGAAAACAAACACTGGCAGGTTTTCCCTTGGTGGCCTATCGCGGTAAGCATTTTTTTAAATTCTGTGTCAAGGGGGTAAAAAACGAACGGAGAATTTGGCAACAACTTTAGCGACCTCATTTCAGGCGCATGCAAGCTTACATTCTTCGTAACATGCTGTGACAAGCATCGCAGTGTTCACACGTTATGAAAAACGTAAGCAGAATGTTAAAAAGAATTTTTTTTTTTTTCTTTTTAATAATCAGACGCAAGGGAGCCAGCAAAACCGAAACTCACAGCTGTTGTTTTGCCAAACAGTGACATTTTTAACTCTCCTTGATTTTGCGTCCTGTTTTCAGAGCCAGCAGCTCTACACTTTTCCTTCCTTCCTTTCTTCAGATACCGCCAATAATCTGATAGATTATCCACACAAAATTTCAAAGTGTGTGTTGTGATCGTTCCCAATCGGGATCGCTCAACGTCGTGAATAGGAAAGGCGGGGTGACCGTTTTAAAAGTCGATGTTAATCATCAGCGCTTGAGGCTGTGGAAACCTTTCGTTTTGAAAATTCAAAGCCACGTTAGTTCGTCTCCAGGATGTTATGACACTCATTGGCGATGCAGGTGCTTGAATTTCGTGCGATTTGCCTCGTTAGCCTGGGGCAAGTTGTATGAGGACGTGGAATTTTGATAAGTTTTCATTTCAACTTATTATTCTGTTTATGGTTTTTGACAGCTACCGTAATTGTAATTTCACGATGTCTGATGTTGGGCCATTCTTGGACTCAACTGTTCGTATTTTTTTTGTTGAACAAAGCATTTGACCCTTAGTTGACTCTCTCTCTTTTAATGGTTTGCCCACGAGTCAACGATTTTGACAGAAAAAACCTTTGCGTGATTTCCTCGTTCGCGTGCTTGTTGTGCAGACATGCTTGTACGAGAGTCGTGACCTGTGGTGTCTGGGTTCGTCGATAATTGCCTCTCTTTCAAAAGCATTGTTGCCCAAAACCTACCACGTTTTGATTCCAATCTCAAATACAAGAAATAAACATTAGATAACTGAAGGTCCTTTTCCTCAGAGAGACAAAATATACAAGTTAAAATTGATGCAGTGGGCACTTGAGATGTATTGTGGTATGCATGGGCGCGTATCTCTCTTTGTGATCGATCAGGCTCGATTGAAAGATTTGATTATTATTTCATCCCCGTTGATTTATTGGATATATTCGTTCGTCAGTTAAACCACATTTTTTTCTGATTGCGGAGGCAGGCTAATTCGCTAATGGCCCACAAACTCAACGAAAATTGCCACGGTTCCACCCATTTTTCGTTCCGCGAAGGAGCATGATTTTAGATGGCCCAGAATTTCCTCGAACGGCTCAGTAAAGTTTTGTTGATACGCCTGATGTAAGATTTTCAGTCCCTTCAAAGTCAAGCTACAGCCGTTTGCATGAATATATTATATTAGCTTTACTAAAGATTGACGCTTGCTCGAGTTAAAATTAATTGCACTTCGTTTGTAGACGAGGCGGGTAAAAATAGCGAATTCTTTTCATGCAATAACCTACGAACTATCGATTGACACGCAACAATTTTTGTCAAAAACGATCAGTATTTTTTTGTTCATTTGGCTATTTCAGACTTTTATGTCCTCAGAAAAGTGAGCATGACATCGATTTGAGTAAGTATTGTTTTGTGTTCTTAAAAATAACACAGTTGCCTTTGGGGTAGGAGGAGAAGAGCATTAGCCTCCAGAAAAAAAAAGGTTTTTGACCAAAGTTTTATTCATAAATAATAGGAAATTAGAGAATAAAGTGACTTCAAATTTTTATCTACCAAGTCTGTGGAGAAAGTCACTCATGTTATTCGAATTTACTGTCAGTTTTCTCAATAAGTGCGGCTGGCAGTGAATTGGGTGCCGGTTAGAAATGGACTACAGGAATGAGTTATTTACACAGGACCAAAAAGATCATGGAAATACGGCTTTTTGTTCGATACAAATTAATTGTTCGAATCTTTATTTTCCTTAAATTAGTAACTGCTTTATACATAAGTCTATTTTTGGAACATCTGAAACTGGGTCGTATTTGCTGAATGCTTTTCTTGGTCGAAATCAAGGGAACAATATATTTTCAACTTGAGTGCAAGGTGTTTGATCCTGAAGGTCTTAGTTCATGATCATGAACCGCCGTGGGGCCTGTAAAACTTTCTCGCTGCTAATATTCTCTTTAATCACTTGAAAGTTCATGGCTGCAGATCGGAAGGGATCTAGTCTTTACTCAATGCACTTGTGAGTGTCTGGACACAATTCAAGATTTGCCGATCCGTGGACGAAATTGTAGCAAAACCCCCGGCACACCAGTGCGTTTAGTGACAGCTTTCATCTGGGTGCCACTCGGCTCTTGGGGGTTGCTTTTGACAATCAAAAGTTCGAACTGACCCGCTTATACAGCACCAAATGAATTCTGAGCTGTTCAATGCGAACAAATTTAGCTGGGTAGTTACAGCTGATCCACAGTCACAGCTCGAAAAATGAGCTCGAGTGCCACAACAACAGGCAACGCCATAAATTTAAGTATCAACGGTATTGGATGAGGATATCAGCTAAGTTCAATACAAGAGCCAAAGCTTTTATTTGAAGCCGGGAACGCCTTAAAATTTGAGTGACTTTTTGGAAAGACAGCCACAAAGATTTAGCCAAGAACAAGACATTGTTTCAAAACGTAGGAAAACAATTTTGGACTTCGCTTCTTTAAAGAAGGAATGACTGACTCCTTAGAGTTTTGCAGTTTCAAGACCTCAAAAACACGCTGACTTTCACTTCAAGGTATATCGCGATATTTGCGGATCTAAAGCATGTTTCGTAAAGTCCTGGATCTTTCTTTATTTTTCCTTATCCAGTTTTAGATCACAGTGAAAGCTTCGCAATGATCAGAGAAGAAAAAGGGGATACAAGTCCCACAAGGTTTTGCTTTGTTCTATTTTTTAATCTATTCATAATAATTTGTTTGCAGAGCCAAAATGGTTGACGGATCTACGTGTTCAAAAAAAGTCCCTCGAATATACACTGAACTGTAACATGAATATAGCGTGGAGAAATTCTATCTTGTAGTTAACACCTTCTTATTGAAAATTATATGACTTAACAAAGTGAATCCAATTTATTTACGAAATCCCTGCGATTTTCGACTGCGCACGGAACAACATTTATGCATAGCTCCACGAAAATTCTAAAAATATATTTCAGCACTATCTGGTAATGTAAACGTTTAGCAGTAAAAAGGCGATGGTAAGTCAATTTCTAGCACAAAATTACAAGGCTGGTCAGCGTTTTGTCTCTTATGATCTTTAGGTGAAGGTATATATATATAGGACAGTGTAGATACCTGATGCTCGGCTGATGCACTATGACCGACCGATACGCGCGGTTGTCGTCCCACCTGGGAGCATTTCAGTAAACAAACGAAGTCTTTCTCGCTACTTAACTCATTATTTCGTTTAATTGATAGCTTTGTTAAGGGACAAAGGTAATAATTCTCGGCTCTGTCGTTACACACTTCAGTATATTCTTAAGAATCACATGCTTGAGAAACTGAGGGCTCAAAAGTATTGAGTTAATGGACTTTTAAACGATCATTTCATTTGACAAGTAGTGTTAGGAAAGAATGCCATTGCGCATACTGGTCAGTTTTAAACCTTTTCGTTTACCTATACCGGATAACCAGACGTTTCTTTAACAATGGGTTGGAAACAAGCTCCATGAAGAAAACCCCTTTTTTACATCAAAAGTTAAATGCCTCCAGGATCACTCGTGTTCACCTGTCAGATCCTTGTCCCGAATAAATAACTTTTAATAAAAACATAACTTGGTTCTTAACTCTGTTAGTAAATTGTTTAAGAGTGTAGGCAAATTACAATCTGCTAAACATGAATGAATCTTTGCAGATCTTGTTCCAATCAACACATGAAATCGATACCATCTTGTTATCTTCAGTGCAGAATGCATTGCAGATCTTGTCAAGAATTAAGCCTGATTTGATAACCTGGAGTCGTGTCTTCCATAATTTACATGCTAAATAATTTAAGTCGCTTATAATTTATCCTTTTAGCACTCGGGCTTAAGCGATAAAGAGCTTTTCCGGTTCCCCGTAGTTTTAAGAAATAATCTTTCTCAACGCGATCACGCGGAGAGCGCCATTGTGATTTGTAAAAAGCAGGAAGAAGACACTTGTGACATTGTCTTGCCGCCTTGATACCTGTCGATGATATCGCACAAACGCGGCGTTGAAAAAAAACTCTCGACCTTATCTAAACAGAAAATCTCCATAGCTTGGTCGGGAACACCTTGTGTTTTGGCTGTGTATTTGAACCGCTGTGGTGGTTCTGTATGGCTTTGTGTACGTTCCGCCATTGTCAAGCGAAGACTTTGTCGGCGAAAGCATCTCCGGAATTATTACACCGTTTTGGGTTGGGTCTTGTAATAACATTCCTATGAACGAATTTAGACCCGTTGATCGTCTTAATTGTTTACTGAAAAAATACTACCATGACTACATTGTTCTCATGTAGTGTCAGATTTCCGATAGCTTGCCTATTTGCCGAAGTACCCCTTTGTCTTGCGTGGGAAAATGAATTGCAAAAACAAGCCGAAAGTTGGCATGAGTTTCCCTAAGTAAACGTCGGTCTACAGCAAATATGCTCCCGCCACAGCACGTGCGAGTTCATTTAACCCCTGTGACCTTAATGTAATTAATTACGACTCAACTAATTCTTCGAAAATCTTTAATATGCCGCGGCATTGTTTGCCCAAACAAGAAAATAGTTACCCTCAAGAAACGTTGTGCAAAGTTGCAAAATGCAAAACTTTCTTGGAATGCATAATGCAAACATAAAGCATATTGAACGTTGTACGGCTCCTTGTTGCGTTTTTTTTCCCACGTGAAAGTCACTTCTGTTTGAATAGAGCCTTAGATCGATAAATGGGTAAAATGACACTGTCACAAGAAAACACTGCGAATAAGGAAAGGAAAGAGTGGAATTCGTAATAACTTTTTGCTCAATCATCGCGGAGTTACACTGCCAGGATGTAACACTATTCATGCGATGGCACCCAAAGATCTCTTCTTCTGAGTCATGGATGTATTTACCTATCTGTTCTATCTGTTGACAAAAAAATGATCTTAACAAAACGAATGTTTCATCGATATTGCATTGATGAACTTGAGGCAAAGTAAGCTATGTAGGGAAGGGCGTGACTTATTAAATGAACGATCCGCAAAGAATCCAATATTCAATTTTTTTTTTCATTATTGCACGATAACGGCTTTTCATTCTCAAAGATTATTTACACGTCCTAATCCCCTCTTTTGTCTCTCTCAGTGATATAGTCTTCTAGTCATAGCCTAGAGTCCCACGAGGAGCTTAGAAGTCGTAACTCTCATGCCATGAGACACCACATAGGACAGCGCACCAGGAACTTCATGCCCTACTTTGCGAATTGTGTGTGGTTTAGTTCTTGTACGTCCCACGGGGTTATGAACATTGAAGGGTTGTGAGACGAGGCCTTCGGTTTATAGTCCGACCTGAAAGTCTAACCATTTGCAGATGTGAGTACCGAGACAGGACTTTCTCCTCAGTTATAAAAGACCCTGGGTGTTTGTAAGAACTCACGACTTCCCGCTCAGTTCATAACTGAGAAGAAGTAAGTCTTGAAAATTGTAAGCTGGTCTAAAGTTCACGGTGAATTGCTGGCCTTTTTTGAACATTCGAATGAAAGCTCGTGAGCCGCAGAACTTCAATTCTAGTGTGATGTTGTATATCAAGCTGTGCAGGGTACTTTGTAACTTTAAGTTGCCGGGGCAAAATCCTTAAGTGTGATCATTCAAATTAAAATTTCCACAACAGTTCTTGAGTCTCTATTGTGACGAGTATGAAAGAGAGACGTCAGTGATCCTTCCACTTATCGCCTGGGCAATTTAAGCAAGTTGTCTCTTATTGACACCTGAAAAATTCAGGCGGTATTTTGAACAACGGGATTTTAACTCATCGGACTTCTGCGATGCCGGTGTTATGCTATACCAAGTGAGCTATGACTGAAGCCACTCAGTTGGGAGCAGGTCAATTTGTTGAGGACTTGATGAAAAATATATGACGAGCAGTTGCATGCGAGGAGCCAGCGAACTTGAAGCCAGTCAATCTTTAGTTTGTTTTAGACTCCATTGCAACCGCCTTCCAGTTTCAGACGGGTAACAAGACTGACGGACGTCTAATAAATCAATTCTACTTTTACTGACAAACTAATGTGCCCGACACTGTTAATTGTTATCAATCATTCGCAATGAATCACCCCAGTTATTCGGCGAAGCTGTTTATTATGTTGCAAAATCGATAACTTTTTTCGATCTTCTTTGGCAAAGATAGTTGTAGAGCCCTTTTTCAGTTTGTGAATACTAAGACAAGTGGAACTGAGAGTCAAAGAATTATTCATCCTCAGTCAAAGCAAACCCCACCACGTGGCAAAACGTACACTAACTAATATTGAGCTAAGAAGTCTCCACTGTCACAAATTTTCATACAAAGCAAATTGAAAAGAGACATCTCTTACAAGTCCATCTCGACCAGAGTACAGCGGTACAAGAGAGCTTCAATTTTCAAGTATTTAAGTAAAAAGAAACAATGTATGTTCTTTTTTTTTTTACAGTGGAGCTATTAACTGTGTCATCATAGAACACTCTCGCCACTTTCAACTTAATGAAATGGAAACAATTCAAAACCATGCATGAAATGATTCGGCACGCCATTGGAAGCCGAGGAAAAGCGTTCCTTGTTGAAAACATAGAAATATGAAGGTGACAAATTGATTATATAAGACAAGACAAAAATGCAATTTTTGGTAAGTTGCCCAGTCCATAAACAACAGTTTACCTTCAGATAAATCTTATTAGGTCTTTCATACAAAGTCTTCTCACATCCACGTCCTCTACGGCTTTATTCCGACCTTATAATAGTGCATCTTTATTGTAACCATTCCGTTGTAGGCCCTTGTCTTGTCCCTTTCAACGGCGTAAAGATTAGGAGGGTGGATCTCTACGCCGTCAGAGGCCGAAGCCTGATTTGGTACAGACCAGAAACTGATCATGACAAATGTCTCAGTGTCCGAAAGAGTGAAATATAGCAAAGAACTCTGGCCTCCCAATATGCTTAGAAGTTCCACAACGATCTCCTTTCTAGTCCTAACGAGTTCTTCCATGACATTTGCGGACGGCTGGTGAGTTCAGTTTATCAGCCCGGGCTTGATTCAAGAGGAATGTGATACTTCTATCCGAAGTTCAAATATCGGATAAGTCTGTTTAGATGAATACAGTTGCCCTCAATGAGTTTGTTACGAACTCACTAAGTGACCAGCTCCCAATTTGCTTGATAGCTCAATTGGTAAAGCACTGCACCGACCTTTGGATCGTAGAGGTCATGGCTCGAGTCCCTTCAAGCCTGGAGTTTTCAGTCTCTGGCTTTCGTTAATACTGGTATAACTCTTTTCCTGATGTAGCTGTTACATGCAAGGGATGTGATTATTAAGCAACGTTTCTGGGACTGAAAGAGGTGCTCAATTATAAACCCTTTGAGATTTACAAAGAATTGACTTCCACCAAGGAACCCATGACCTGAAACATAATTGTGCCACAGCGTTTTAACAGACCGAAGTATTTTCATTTCTATATTGATTTTCCCTCGAAATCAGAACGTTTCAGCAAATCAAGCCTCATTATTTTCCTTGGGACTGAAAATGGTCACTCCGACATGTGATCCGAAGTTTACTCCAAACTCCTCAGTTCACTTAAGTCTTGGTTGAAACTGAGGGTTGTGACACAGGGCGGTGGAGGGTTTTTTTATTCAGTTTCACCACAACAGAGAAACAGGCTGTGGTGGGGGTCGCACAACAGAGCGAGGCTCCAAATTAAATGCGCCCTTTTACCCTCCCAACCATGATATAGCACAGAAGACAGACCACAACACCGGGAACTACATGCCCTACTCTTTGCGATAAGTGTGTGGGTTCTTTTACGTCCCTCAGGATTATGAACATTGATGGGTTGTCAGACGGGGCCTACGGTTTATCGTCCTTATCCGAGAAGACTAAAGAGTCTAACCGTTTGCAGATGTAATTACAAAGGCAGCACTTTCTCCTCAGTTATTTAAAGACTCTGAGTGTTGGTCCGGCCGGAGTTGAACTCACGACCTCCCGCGTGACAGCCTGGTGCTCAACCAACTGAGCCACCGGTGCGCGAGATTGCTGGACATGCACAGCTCCTGCTTTTGCATCCTGTCGGACTCAAAGGCGTTCTTCCCACTAGTATGACGTGGGACAACAATGGCCTTGGACGAGAGAAATTGGTGTATAGGAAACAACCGAATAATTGAGGTTCATCAAATTAGTTGCATGCGTGGAGGTAGATGAACCACCGTAGAATAGATTTGTGAGCTGACAATTTCAGCGTTAGCCCTTAGTTATGAGAGCAAGGGCTGATAATAATAATAATAATAATAATAATAATAATAATAATAATAATAATAATAATAATAATAATAATAATAATAGTTGGCGCCATTTTTACTAATTAACCAATCCTAGGCTTGCACCTTACGTCATGCTGGCGGCCATGTTGATACGGAACTGAACAATCGCAATAAAGTCTTTTGGGACGTCCATTTCAAATAAAAAGCCCATAAATGTGATTGTTGAAATATGCCAGAATCTCTGTCGACACGGAATTGCAAATGCAAATGTTTTCAGGCCTTCTTCGTTTTTTAGCGAGTCTTACAAAATATGTGAAGCAGCGAGGCATGCCCCATCCACACTAATGCCTTTTCGAAACTCTCCGTTTTCAAAAACATCCGGATCCCTAAAAACGGATAAAAAGATCTGCGTACACACTAGTCGTATTCGGCCATCCTCACCAGAGACTGAAAACGGAGATCTAAAGATACTTTTTTGATACCAAGCTTTGTTTACGTCTTGAGTGCGGGAAAGTGAGGCATACTGAAAAAGAATATGACGTCACACGTATTCGAAAACCTCCGTTTTCAAAAGTGTCCACTTTCAAAGGCGTGGACCTCCGTTTTGAAAACCGTTTTTGTGTGGACGGTCAAATATAAACGGGGGTTTTGGAAAACGCAGTAATGTGGACGGGGGAAAACATTCCCTGAAAGCTAACCGTTGTAAATAAGTGTTTTCTCTCTCGCTCTATTTCCCTCAGCTTTACTGTGTTCTTCATTGAAATTTTTGCTTCTTCTCCTTCTTCCGCTTCTCTCGAGGCTTTCTTCGCTTAAATTTCTCAAATGTTTTCGCCTCTTCTCTCGTGCTCTTTGTTGGCGAAACGGAGCGTTCTTCCAGGAATTACATTTCGTTAGAGAGTCCGTTCGGTATTTAGGTCCTTAATTTCATGATATGCTTTAACAGTCAAAATTAAAATGTTGAACTCAACTTCGGCCTTGAATTGACAGGCAACCAATGTAGTTCTTTCAAAATCGGGCAAATGTGGTCGTATTTCTTTTATTTGAGTAGGTGAGAAGACGTGCAGCAGTATTTTGAACAATTTGACGTTTTTGCAATGTTCAGATGCTGAGAGAGACCAGATAAAAGAGAGTCACAGTAATAAATTCGAGGGCTAACGCAGCACGATGCACCACCAAAGTTTCCGTAGAAACTGACTCCATCGTTCATCTGTTATAAAAAAGTTAAAGCGGCCCTCTATAGATGAATGATAGCGTGCATAATTGCTCAAAGATCTAATAAATATAAGTTTATTATCCCTAACGCGGATGTCTTGCTAAGATGCTTAGAATGAAAAGAATTTGTACTGTTTCCGCTTCAATGCAAGAGAGAAGATTAGAAAAAAACGCAAATTTGTCAAAATAAGATCATGCCTTCTTAAAAACTTTCGCGATATATTTGTTTGCTTATTGTGGCAAGCTTGTTAACGTTATTAATTACAAATTCGGATGAAGGTGAATCGCTTTGCTACCCAAATCCGTTGCTTTATGTACCGTCTGAGCTTCTCTGAGAAACGTGCTGCATTTTCTCGCCCAAAACAGATTTACATAGTACGACAATATTAAAATTGAAAAAAAAAAACTTTAGATACTTGTACTTACTGCTAAAAAGAGAACTGAACGATATCTCTAATCCCTGCTCTACTAGCTAAAACAAACGAGGTTTTGACGGGTGAAACTCGCTTTACATCTCGTAAAGAGCTTAGACGAGTATTTCCTTACAAGCCAATGTCCCGCGTAACTTGGCATTAAAGAAGGAGATTTGGGAAATCTTAATAATATTCTTCTACAAAGTTTTTTTTCTTCTAAGCATCAGATCAATACAAATCAGTGCGTTCCCTGTCATAAGGAGAAACTCTTTGTGATCCATTTGTCGATTTGACAGTGGGCCGTAGCAACAGTTTTCGAAGATAGAACGAGATTAATTTAATCATTTAATTGGCCAATCACAGTAGGCGTGACAATCCAATGAGCCAATCACATTACAAACAAATGCATGCAATTGGTGCGTAAGGCGGGAAAGAATGTGGTGCCAGTTTTTTAGGTCATCAACTTTCAAAATACCTTTCCTTTTTTCTTTGGTTCAAAAGAACCATTTTATAAACTACAAATCACAACGCGACATCAGAAACGACAGCCAACGGTATACCTGACTGCTATTAAACGTTATTTCGTTGAGTCATTATTTTATGGTTTGTCGTGCAAAGGAAGCCTTAAAGTGCTTAATATTGACCTTGGCTTTAAATCTTTTGCAACTCTGGATAAAGAATAATATAGTTGTTCCACTCTATGTGTTTACATTATTTTAGGTACTTGAAGTAGACATTCTCCAGAGCTGACAACAATTTGAATTTGCTCTGTGAGGACAAGAGGAAACAAAACAATCTCGAAGAAAAACGATTCCGAGCAAGGACAAAAAATTCGGCCATTTCTTAGGCATCCCGTCCCGCGGGAATTAAACTCTGGACACATCGGAGACTATCAATTGCACTCTTCTGCGTTTGTCTGGCCATGGTCACAGTTGTGGCCAATTAACCTCAAAATCAAGAGTTAAATCGGGTTTTCCCGAGTCCTTGAGGATCCTGATCTTATCCCTATGGACTATTCAGATCACTCAATTTAATCCATCATTTCAGGAAGCTCCAAATTAAAGAAAATCAATGCTGGAAATGTGATAGTTTCCTTCCGGAATCCTCTGTTCTGCACTTCAGTACAATGTTGGCTAAGTTATTATTCCGGTTAACTGGGAGTTAAAATGAAGTGTTTGCGCGTAAGACAATTTGCGTGACCTCATAGGTATTATAATTTTTTTTTTTTTGCATATCATTTTGTCAACCTAGCGTCAAGTGAGATCTTTTGAGACAACTTTATTCGCCAATGTAAACAATATTTTTTTAAGACAACAGACATTTTAAATTCTATTGTAAACAATACTTGTAGGAAACGGGTTTTTTTTCTTCTGAGAAAGTTTGCGCCAACCCTGGGAAACATGGTTTCCAAAATGGAAATTTTCTGTTTCATGAAGGTCATTGCCAGTCAAATTGCCTTTATAACTCATTTGTCTGTCTACTTGTTCGTTTTTTGTAACTAAATAGAAACTACGAGATCGATCGAACACGCGCTATTCGATAAGCAGCTCATGTCGCTAAGCAACCATCTACGTCTACATATTCCAGCACTCGGCAAAGTCCTTTTGACTTATGGTTGTTTCTGCTTAGGTGCCCTCACACACCATAAGCCTTTTAGAGACAACATTGCCAAGCTGGCCCCTTCTGCTGGACAACGACAACACCAGGGATTCCATGCAATATTCTCCTGGAATGGTGTGTGGCTTATTTAAGTCCCACGGGGGAACTTATGAACATAGAAGATATTTGTGAGAAAAGGCCTTCGTTCTATCGCCCTTATCCGAGAGGACTTGAAGGTCTAACTATTTGCAGATGAAATTACAAAGGCAGCATTTTTTCTTCGATTATTTCAAGATCCTGATCCTGATCCGGTCGGGCCTCTCGCATGAAATGCGATGGTCAGCCACCGATGCGCGTTGTAAGCGATAGCACCCGAATTGCTCGGCCAGCTGAACATCGAAAATTTGTTTACCTTAACATTTTTGTAATAATAAATAGTTCTATGTAAAACTGCCCCTAATTCATGCTTACCTAAATATTTCATTATTTCTCAAGCACAGACCATTTCTGACGCCATCTTGTTTGGGGGGGGGGGGGGCAGGAAGGCGGCTAAATTACAGTGAATGTATCGGATTTCTTAGCCGAATTCAAACCTCTATAACTCCGCTGCTATCATTCACTAAATGGAAAATTAGATCATTGCACAAGGCACAACGTCCGAAAATTGGACATTAGAAATCTCCTCGTGTCGCTTCAAATTTGGCGGGAAGTTGCATAATTTTGTTTACAAGGGATTATATGAAATTTCCAAATTTCGTTTACGGTCGTTATAGCTTGATTCTGATCGTGATAGTTCACGAAAATAATCTCATTAGAAGTGCCTTTGGAGAGAGGTATTCTCGCTATCCTCAGTCATCGGACCTTAAAGGATTTGGAATGATTCAAATTCGGCAAAATTCCCACACATTCACTGTAATATAAGCAGTGTTTGCCCCCAAACCAATATGGCGTCAGAAGCCATGAAAAGTTCTATTTTAGCTCATTTGGTTGAAGATTCATCCGCTTCGGGTCCAACATATTACTTTAGGTTCTTTCAACAGTTGAGTGCATCGACTGTTTCCGAAACGGAAGGGAAATTGGCGCCCCAATCTTTTGGATATTGCGTACTATGATTCGCTGCAACGAGAACGAAATCCAGAGAATATAGACGGAATATGTTCTCAATAAGGCTGGTTTACACGTACGACACAAGCATAGGCATAAGGATATTTACACGTGCAATAAGCCTAAGCAAAACGTGACATACGCAAGAGAAGAAGCCTTTTGGCGCGAAATTTGATTCCAACATGGCGGGCTTATGAGAGTACGAGGAGATCTTGCTGTTTGTGCTTTTGCTGAGGAGAAGAAGTAGAAAACTACAAATAGAGGGAAAACCAAAGAGAGCTTAGGCGAGGGAGAAAACGAAAAAAACAACTGCGACTACTACATCCTTCCATGCTAAATTCTTTCTGTTTCTGTCCTTAAAATTTCGAGCAGATTTATCATTAAACAACGGATATTTTCCTACAGCCTCTGCTGGACGTTCGTGCAGTTCTGTAGTTGCTCCTTCCGCATTTTGGAAAAAAAACGCACGTGAAATTGTAAAATTGGCTGACAATTGTAAAATATCCTCACTGCACACAACTGCCCTGACAGGGGAGGCTAAGTTATGGAAAGAAACCTGAGACTGCCAGGGCAATTACCGCCACCAGGGGAGGAGGGAGGGGCGAAAACTAAACGTACCTGAAACCGAAATTTATTGAACTGGTCGCAAGGCGAACGAAACAGCGATATTTGAAGCGAAAGGCCGCAATACATCATGCGAGCATCGCTCAAGTACAGCATGAAGGAATTCGAAGAACTCAGACCTTCCCGTGCGATGGGATTAATCATGTATGCAGTGAGAATAGTGTTTATGCTTCCGTCGCCCCGGTTTACACGTGCGACGAAACGACGCAAGCATAAACGCAAGCACAATAGGCCTTTTGCAACTAACGATCACATGGTACAAAATCCGCCATGCTGGAGGGCAAGCTCATTATTATTCTCCCACTGGGACATTAAAACAAAGAGATCTGAACCAGACGACCTTGACTTGCCTTTGTTTTGATGTCCCAGTGGGAGAATAATAATGAGCTTGCCCTCCAGCATGGCGGATTTTGTACCATGTGATCGTTAGTTGCAAAAGCCCTATTGAAGGAAAAAATGTCCATTATTTATCTTGTGCTTACATGCGTTGTTGCGACGTACGTGTAAACCAGCCTTTATCCGTGAGAATTGTATTCGTAAACGTGGAAACTAAGTTTAGTTTAAAAATGCTGTTCAGTTTGAGGAATGAATGTGTCCCGACTCACCTTCAGTCACACGGGGCTTGAGTTTGTTTGCTCTCCTCTCTGCTTCAAGAAGACGTTTCTCTGTACAGTTTGCCCATACAAAATTCTAACAACTGTGTTAGTGCGCGTGCAACTGGCTGAATACTCAGAAAGCTTTGATCTCGACTTTTATTCCTGAGCAACTTTTTGTTATTGCAAAAGTGAACTTGAGAGGAAAATTTTGTCAACGTAAAACTTTATTTTAGTTTCCGCTGTAAAATGGAACTGATTTTTCAAGGAGCGGTTAATTGTCGCTAAAACAAATAAAACCAGTTTTCAAGAAAATATTCGAGAAGTTGCAAATAGGACGTTTTCAACCAACCTCTAGAGACACCAATAACAGTAGAAAAATGTACGACTTATGGTGGACGAACAAAAGAAGTTAATGAGGGATCTTTTGTTTTCGTCCACCAATATGGCGGCGATGACGTCACGCGAAAACCCCCTAATTCCCAAGGGGGTGGGAGTCAGTGTTATTAAGTATGCCAGTGTAAAGGTGATTTTGATTTTAATAAAATGTTAGAAAGACCATTTTAACTTCTGTAGCCAGCTTCGTCTCGATTGACAGTGGGGAATTAAGATCTACGACGGGGAACGTCGACAAAAACGCCACAAAACAGTACAGCTTGCATTTTTGCACGTATTTTGCGAAAGGCTGCATAACAACAATTTGAAATCACCAAATTTGAGGTTTTGACGTCAACTTGAGTGTACAAATGTGAACCTTTCACTCTCTATTTTGACGTCGAAACTGATCGTACCCAATTTATTTCATTATTCTTTGTCCATTTTGTGGGACGTGAACGAGATGATGAAATAATCACGAAAAACTTGCGCTATTGCAAAATTATGTCTTGAGATGACGTTTTCGCCTAATCTTTAAGTCGCTAGCTTGTTCCGAAAACTCTTTTGGGGCTACGGATAAGCAGATTTTGTTATGATATCCAAAGATTACGTGTGGATGAATGGTATTAAGTTTTTCTCCTTTGCTTACTGACATTTATTTTAGACAGAACAACGACAGTTGGCATGTTTGTCTGCAGCTTAAAGTCTTATACTTTACCCTTTGAACTTTCAACGTATTTGTGGTATCCTTATTACTTGATCACGACATAAACGTGACGTATGTCCATTTTGAAAATAAACAGACAGAACTTGATATACGATTGGCCACTAATATTTTAAAAGAATCTGTGGTTGCAAGCTACGCCTTTTTGGAGCTAGCTTGTTACTTGGGCTTTCCGAGGGAAACGCCTGAAGTTAAATTACGGCTTCGTTTTTTTCTTCTTGCGAGTCAAAAACCGCACT